>NC_135167.1:28427453-28727453 GCF_041146795.1 Maylandia zebra
GTGTGGAAGCTGTTACAAAGGTCTAGGAAAAACAGAAATTCCCATTTTCAGGGTGCAATAAGTAGAATCCCTTACACTAGGTGGGGTCACAGATGTTTTGCAGAAGCATGCACACATGCTAGGAAGAACTACTTTTTCCGTGAGTGACTTTTGTAAATTTGTGCAGCACATTCCCGTCAGAGCAGCAGATGTTTAAATCTTCCACCAGATAATGCTTCAGCCTGCACGAAGCTCTGCTGGAGGAGCTGCTTAGCATGTTAACTTTGCAACGCAATACATATGCAGACATATCTGTAATAACATCAAAGCTGTTAATTCTTCAAATTCACACGGTGGAAGAAGAGGAAGCTACTTTCGGCCGCTCCCTTATTCACAGGAGGTCGCCGTTCGCATGTTTGACTTGGCAGAGTTTTTATGCCGGATACCCTTCCTGATGCATCCCCGAAGGGATGTGTGTCTCCTCCCAGGATTGAACTGGGGATCTTTTGCTTGTTAAGCGAGCATGTAAACCCTGACGCATTTTTAGTATTTAAAGAGTTGCAATCATACTTAATTTTGCAGCTATAAAAGGTGGACCTGACAAATGTTTGTATTAGTGCTTTTAAATTTCTGCGCACTGTCTTAATTAACAATCATAATGCATTAACACATATATCAAGAAATCAAAAAGAACAGCTTCTCCAGAATCTAATGAATGACAAAGATTCCCCTGATTTCTCAGATAGTGAATATAATGTTGGATTAATATTTCTCCACTAGATGGCAGGCTTGCGGTCCCTTCAGTCTTTCAACACTGAACCAGACTGAACAGGTAAAATGATAATTCAAAGTCAAAACTTAAAAGACTGATGCAATCCATAGATCAGATGAGTTGTTTGTTCCTGGTGTAAAAATGGTGTGACATTGCTTTCTTCCGTTGAGTCAGAGGGAAAGAAATGTTTCCTAGCCACACGTGATCTCTCTTCCTTTGACCTTGCATGTCTGCCCTTTTGCTGCGAGCAGGAAAGAGAGCGACTAATGGCGAGCCAGCCGACATGTCGGACAGGAAGGACATGTCAGAGAAGTAACAATGCCACAGCATTGGATTTGTTTAGTCGGGCGCAGTCAGCACTATCTGATCTACCAGAGGGACAACAAGAGGAAGGAAAGCCTGACAACATCGAGCGGCAGCTACAACTCACACCTGCACAAACCTGAAACAGTGCTGCTGGGCTGGGGAGTATAGATATATGTACAACACGATAAGTAGCCAGACATGAGCCACATCAGTCACCAGTAAAATATCAAGTAGGTTTTATTGAACAGAAGAGTCTGAGTCTTCTTAATACTTTGAACATAAACCTGCAGAGAAGAGCTGTGACTAGCATTCTCAATATTTTCACTTCATCACGGAGCCAGTGAGATGTGAAGAAGGGGGCTTTGTGATTTATTTGTCTGTGTAAGCACAACATAAGAAATGTTTTATGTTGTACTTCCCTCGCTAAATTGATTCATTTGTTTCTTAGTGCGCTTTTATAATTGAATTTCTCTTGTTCGTTAAGATAATTACTCAGACAGTCTGGGACGAGAGAGCCATGGAGAAGCACCAAGTACTGTAATTCGATTAAAGAGACTTTCTTTTGCTCCACTGAATCTTCATAGATAGATAGATAGAGAGAGAGATAGATAGATAGAGATAGATAGATAGATAGAGATAGATAGATAGAGAGAGATAGAGAGATAGAGAGAGAGAGAGAGATAGATAGATAGATAGATAGATAGATAGATAGATAGATAGATAGATAGATAGATAGATAGATAGATAGATAGATCTAGTTTAAGGTCAATCCAAAATCCTAGCGTTTGAACTTGTGTGTATGTGTGTGTGTTTGGAATATCAATGCCTCAATAAGTGGACAAGCAGAACTCCTCAACTGGGCCATTAAAGCACACTGCCAAGTAAGTGCTGTATTTCATTATGAAAGGATTTATTACTCTGTATGTTCCACTCAAGCAGGAAATTGTCCTGAAGTACCTGAAGATCAAATATGAAAGGTGGAACCATGCAGTTTTACCTTCTCTGGAAGGCAATTTAAAGTCACTGCAAGCATTTACTGTGTCCACCAGGTGGTGCTGCAGAACGATCCTAATGTTCACAAGGAGAGACGGAGACTTACAGACAAGCATTGTATTCATGCCTGAACATAGAGCAGTGTGTTCTTGTTTAATTGCGACAAACAGCAGGCCCGAACACCTTCCACTGTCTCGTCCAGCTGCAGGCCTCCAGCCAAGTGTACTTGGTGCCATAGAAAAACATGAGATGTTTACTGTGATTAGGCTGCACAGGAGAAGATAACGCTATCAGGCCACTACGGTAGTTAATTCCATTGTTTGATTCTTATCTGGAACTGAAGGTCAAGTGTGGTACCAGGGTACAGCCACCGACTAGTGTGCCATTAAATGAAAACCTTCTGACTCAATTTTCTCAGAACAACTACAATAAATCAGAAGAGCACCGCCGCTGAGCAGATCATGCCTCTAACCCAAAGCCAGCCAGTTGTTCCCAACATGGCCAGTTAGTTCAGTATTGATTCTCTGTCATGCTGTTATACCACTATAACCATCTGACCTATGAAAGCTGAGCTCACAGCACTGGCCTGAAATCCAGCACACACTGCCCTCCAAGGGGAGAGGGAGCGCCATGTGAGGAAACACTCAGCTCACCCTCTGGGCTTAGGACTGCAGGACTTTCACCGAAAACGTTTGCCCTTGGCTCATGCCCTGTTAGTATCGCTGCTTTAGTCTCTGCACTTCTAACCATGCCTACCTTGCACAACTTGACCCCACTCTTACATTGATCTTTTTTAAAAACTCCTCTTGGGACAAATCAATCAATTCTTTGGTCAACTCACGGAAATTCTGACACTCTCTGACAATATAATAAAACAGATAGACGTTAAAGCTCATTTTAGTTTTTGTATTCGATTTTTTATAAGGGTGTGTTATAAGCTAGTTTTACAATGCGCACTTTGACCCTTGCAAGTGAAAAGTATGACATAAACAGATGCTGCTTGCGTGCCTGAAAAATATGAGCACCAAGGACTAATTACTCACTGCTGTTTAGGTTAGTGTAGCCTCCGATTATAAGGACTACAAAACAAGGCAAAGCCCAGAGGCACAGAATATTTAAAAAGAAAACTAAAACATAACATTTGAAATCAAGAAAATAAACGCAAAGCAAGCAACAAGCTCAAGAATGCACGGGAACTCAAATTCATGATTATATCTTTCTGATTTTGCTTTATTGCCAACTATCGGATACCTCTGGGTTCTAAAATCAAGCAATTTGAAAAGGAAAAAAAACCAAACACGTACTATTTGGCTCAACCTTATTCACAGCCACACAGAGGCCACGGTCTGTGGTAAAGTTATAAGGCTGACTGACTGAGTTTCATCAGGTGTCACATGCGGTCATTACTGGAATTCAATCGAAAACAAAACCAAAAGCTTGGGAATCTCTGCTAAACAGAAAGAGCTCGTGCTGCTGAGTGTACTGGACCTCGGCTCACTCAGGCTCCAAACCACTGACAGTGAAAGCATTTTCATTAATGGAGCAAATACAGCATTTTTTTTAAATGTATTTGTGCAACTATTTAGCTTGTAATACAGTATTAAGTATGCTACTTTGGATCCATTTTGATAGCCTATTAACGTTATTTATTAGCTAAACAGACTGATTATCAGCATGTTGTTTGTTTTGAGCAAAAAAATATGACACATCATCCCAGAGCCTCCGTTTTGTTTCCATGTTTGGATTTTTCCAACTCAGGAAATGTGATCACCTGAGGAGTAGTCGAGCTTGCTCGGCTTGTTCGTTCAAGCCCGTATACTTATGTGGTATGATGATTATCCCACTGAAGCTTAAGGTGTGTATGTGTGTATCAGCTCCCACCTACGCAGGAGTAATTACAATTTCACTTCTCTCCTACAGTTATCTCTGTAGAGACACATCTCTGAAAGTGAGAGGTTCCTTTACCATACTTTTCACGTTCATGTTCATGTTCGTATATATATCCCGCAAAACACACACACGCAAACAAACACCACTTCACAAGTATGTGTCCTCGTTAAGTTGGCCTCATTTTGAGGGATTTATTTCATTCTAAAAAGCATCAATGTGATTTAATACAGAAAGTAATATTCGTTTTTTTACAGTGCAATTTAAGACTCCTGGAATCTGTAAAACAGCCGTGAAAATGATTCGATATAAAATCTTTTTAGTACCATGATCGGCACATCCCACCAGAAAACAAAGAAGTGAAACAATTCTTTAGCTTTATCCTTTATGGAGGGACACACTTTGGATCGTGGAAGAATCTCAAACACGTTCCTATATTTAACCGTGTGATAGATCAGAGGTAGAGCACGGGCAAAACCTGGAAGACATGTTCATCAATAACAGTTTATGTCTGCAAATGAAAATCAGCTGTACTTTCCATAGTGTGTTACCTTTATATTAACACATAAAGTTGATTGAGTGATAAGCCAGTCTCAGTGTATTACTTAAAAAGATAGTACACATAATAATTTCACGATAATTACACAGTAATTCCCCCGTCCAGCAGCCAAGAAAACATATGGGAAGAAAATTATCTACACTGCAGATGCCTGTTTTATACATATATATAGATATATATAGAGAGCGATAGGTAGATATGTCTATTACAACATGACTGCATTACATTTCACTTCTGGTTGTGATCTGACTGAACATGAAAATCCTTTCTTCAGCACACTGTCATGCTATGAGCCTCTGGCCCTCAGGTGTATTATTTACTCATGCGCGAGAAAGGCATGGCATGCAGTGTTTCCAGACAAAGGCGTGTTTATGAGGGTGTGTTTGCAAATCCAGAATGACAACCCAGATGCAAATGGTAAAAAAAACACTCAGAAAAAGAAAGGACAGTGATTAGGACAAAGTGGATTATGAGAAATACATTTGTATTTCAGTTTAAAGGAAAAAGAAACGTTTGGTGTATATTACTGCGAGCAGCCCAATATTGAGCCTTTTATTGGAAGAAATTTGGCCCCACTTTCTGATATTTATATTCCTTCCTAACCAACATCAACTGCTTTGTGCCTATGCAAAACAGCTATCTGACATTGGTGTCGCTCCACGACTGCTCAATTCTATTCTAATGAGCTGCGGATTTATGAACACACCCACTACAGAAAACAAAGAAGAAGCACTGACATTTAAGTTAATGACACACATTCGTTGACATTTTAAATCCTTGGATTCTTTTTTAAATCATTTTAACATGTCCACATTGCAAGATGAACATTGTCTCCTCTGTTGATAGATTAAACTTTGATTCCACTGGATCACTGTGTGCCAGAAAAATATCTCTTTTAAATAGGAAATTTAACTGTGTCCTGATTTGTGCTTTGTTTTGTTTCCACTGCTGCTGCTCATCCCCTCGCAGCCTCTGAGTCTTCCTCGAAGGCCCTGTTGTCATAGCGATGCTGCTGTCTCTCTGGGTCGAGGCTCCCTGGGTCAGTCAGTGGGACTTCATACAGGGCGTCTCCTGTCACTGTGATCACGGTGACATCTGGCGGTGACTCAGAAGAGAAGCTCTCTTTTCTGTCGTCCTCAACGCCCAGGGCCTTCAAGATGTCGCACTTACACATAGGGCAGGTTCGCCTCTCCAGCAGCCAGGGCTCGATGCAGGTTTTGTGGAAGATGTGATCACACGTCAGCACGGTCACCACATCGCCTACCTTGTAGGATTCGATACAAACGGCACACATCGAGGAGTCCGAACTGGTCTCCTCGTCCCCTCTCTTGAGCGTGCGTACCTGCAAACGCTTAATTGCCTTCTTCGCCTCGGATTTCAGTCGCTTCTCATTGCGCTTGCTCATGCTCATATTGTAGAGACGGTTTGCGGAGATGAACACAAAGTAGGCGATGGAGGCTGCGGTTACAATGAAAAAGGCAATGGACAGAAAGTAAAGCCAGTATGTGTCCATCCAGGGTCCGTGAGCCACGCCTTCACTAATTATCATTTGAACATCAATCCCGTTTTTCACCAACCTGACAATCTCCATGCCCTGAGTGTTACCAATCATGATCGCCACAATTTCGTCTGCATCTGAGTGTGCCATGTGTGTAGTGCTGTTTCCACTGCCGTCCACATTATACACAACAACAGCAGCTGCTCCGAGGCGTTTGGCAGCATTGATCTTCTCACCGAAGGTGCAGTTGCCCCTCTTCACCAGGGCTATCCACGGTGGTAAGGTTTCGTTGCGGTCGTACACAGGATCTGGGCCACAGCCTTTGGGGTCTCCCACGGGAAGCGTAACGATGCCAAAAGCTCTTTTCCTCAGAGAGTTACGGCCATACAACCCACACTCACAATATTTCTCCTCAGTCTCATTGTAGCTGTTCACAAAGCTTATTTCCACGTTGGCAGTCCAAAATACAAAGGTAGCTGAACAGTGAACAAGCCCTGACAAAAACAGCAAAAGCAGCAGAGGTGGTTGTGTCTTCTTACCCATGGTAACACTGTTCTTGAACAAGAGGAAGTCCTCTTACTCAGGCTTATTTAGCCTCTTCAAAACTTCTTTTTCAAAAAAAGAAAAAAACTCCCAGTTCCTGGTCTGTTCAAGTCTCAGCAGTCTCAATCCGGCGATAGTTTCACCAAGCCTGCTGTCTTCGGTAATATGACACGAGCCTTTGGTAACATAAAACAAGCTACGCGTCAGCCACTCACCTCTCGTTATCTTCCTGAACCTTGAACACTGAACACTCCCCGCTGAGGGCAGGGTGTTGCTATTCAACAAGTTGAAGTACACAAAACACACAGACCTATGTTGTTTCCAGAGCCAAGGAACAGCATTCGAGAAGGAAAGACATGATAAGCAAATGATAAGAAGACTTTCATAAGGCAAGACTGTGACAGCTGTAAAAACTGCCGCATTCTCCTTGCATAATGATGACAAAAGCAACTCAGCCAGTTTTTCTAGTTTGACTGGTTTCCTTCCTCTTTTTTCTGCGGCTGCGATCATTGTTTTGTTAAGGTGACAGGCAAGTTTTGCACCGCTGCCTTGTGGCTATTGTCTCTAATCTACAAATATAGTCTACTGCATATTCTACTGCAGTAGACTAATGTTGCTGAATATTTTTACAGGCTTACGAAAAAAAACTGAGTGAAGAGGATAAGACTTTTGCACACAAGAGTAATGTTTTTCCATTGTGCTGATACTGTAACTAGAGACTCATCCACCACTGCAGGCATACCAGTGACCACTGAAATAGAACGAGGCACTGTCAAGTTTCCGCTGTATCTTCTTACACACAAGTGAAAGCGCACAAACACTAAGAGACAGAAAGGCTTCAAATGACAAATTCGATGGTGAGGTTGCTGTCCAGCTTGATAGTTTACCTGAGATTGAGACTGGATTGAGATCTGCTCTATTTCATTGAGCCATTTTTACCTTAGTTCACACACACACAAAGAATGTGTACACAATGCGCTATTAAATAATCTATTTGACTGGGGCTAGCTCTGTAAATAAAAGACTGTGAGATATTTCCTTTTAGCACAGCTAGAAGTCACAGCTTCTGATAACAGGAACAATGGTTCTGCTCTGACCCTTAAATTCCAGAAATATTACCCTGTCAAGTTATGAACACGCACTCCAAAAAAGACCTCATGTCTTGTTCAAGTTAATAAAAACAGACATTCCTCTTTACAGGTGAAGTTTGGTGTTAGATTCTAAAGGTATCCTGAGACTTTCTGATCTAATACTGGCATCTGCTGGCTGGTTAGTGGTGTGGTCAAAGGAAAAGACAAACCTCCACCAAGCTAGGTGAGTCAGACAGACGTGCAAACTGTCAGCACTGGACACATGTGTGCATTTGCTTATATTTTAATCCGAAAAAGAATAGTGATTTCAACAGTGTTCAGTGGTGTTAGTTTGATGATGAACTTAAACTCACTTACTTAAAAAAAATTTAAAGAATAAAAAAAATTTAATTGTAAAGAAATTAATGGAAGCAGTACGGACGAAATGAATTTGTCCTAATTCACTCCTAAAAGGTTAATTTAATAATAAAAGATTAAACAGTACTAAGTTGTTATTCCAATAAATGAACAGAGTCATTAAAAGAGATAGATACTTATGAACCACTTTATTAGATACACTTTTCTGGCACTGAGTTGGACCTCCTTTTGCCTCCAGAACTATTGTAATTCTTCGTAGCATATTCAACAAGGTGCTGGCTTCATGTGCCACCACATCTCAAAGGTGCTCTACTGTATTGAGATGTGGTGACTGTGGAGGCCATTTGACAGCAATGAACATGCTGTCACTGCGGTCGTAAAGGGATGGCTATGGTCATCAACAGCTAGGTTGAGGTGTTTTAATGACACTCAGTTTTTATTACACCACTATCAGCCTGAACCGCTGATGCAAGGCTGGATGGATGCACGCTTTCAGGTTTTTTATGCTATATGCTGACCCTAGCATTCAGCTGTGTCAGCAGAAATTGAGACTTTACAAGCCAGGCAATATTTTTCAAATCTTCTCTTGGAGCATTTTGGCGATTCTGTATGAAGTGTAAACTCAGTTTCCTGTTCTTGGCTGACAAGACCCGGTGTGGTCTTCTGTAGCTGTAGCTCCTGTATTTCAAGGTTTGACATGTTGCATGCTCAGAGCTGCTCTCCTCTTTTGGTTGTAATAAGCAGTTACCTAAGTTACTTTTGCCTTCCTATCAGCTGAAAGGAGTCTGGCCATTCTCCTATGACCTCTGACACCAACAAGGAATTTTCTCCCAGAGAAATGCTGCACACTAGGGATGGCTGTGTGGGAAAATCCCAGTAGATCAGCTGTTTCTGAAATACTTAGTTCAGCAAGTCTGGCACCAACAACCATGCCATGTTCAAAGTCACTTAAATCACCTTCCTTGCCTGTTCTGATGCTCAGTTTGAACTTCAGTAGTAACTGTCGTGTGATTGGTTGATTAGATATTTGCTTTAAGGAGCTGTTGAACAGGTGTGGTCTATGAGTGTAAATGAAATGATAAAAAAATAAATAAAACTTAAAAAAATGGTGGTACTTCCTAAATTTATTCATCTCTTCCAAAACATACCCATCTTTCCCACATCATCATTTTTAAACTATTGACTCTATCATTATGTCTTTCATCTGGGCAAATAAACACCATACAATTTCAAAGGCACACTTGCAGAAACCCTCTGAGGGCAGACTTGGCCTCCCAGTTTTCAGGCAATATTATTGGGCTTGCAATACCAGAACGTGGGTTTTCTGGAACAGTGTTTCAGCTGTTCCTGCTGTTCAGAAGGGCTGTGGTCCTTCCTGCCAAACATACCTACCAAAATTTTTTAGCAAAGATTTTGTCCTAGCTCTATTCTCTTCAGATCCTAAAGCAAGTTAGGGGTGCTTTGTGCCAGACCTATCCATTTTTGCACCATAACGCCAAACCTTTCTTTTTTACCTGGCGTGATGGACCCTGTGTGTAATCATTGGTCAGAATTAGGTCTCCGCACTATTAAGGACGTCTACATCGATAATTGTTTTGCTTCATTTGTTCAGTTGCAATCAAAATGTATGCTTCCCTCCACTCGTTTATTTCGATACTTACAAATCAGGAATTTTGTTAAACACTCGTTCTCCCATCTGGATCAGCCACCTGCTCATAGAGACTTCTATGATTATTTGATTGAAATCCCAAACACCTAATCAGCCAGTTTACTACACTTTTTACACTTAAACCACCTACAAACCTCACCAAGGATGCTTGCGTTAAGGACATGGAAGTAGACATATCGGACACTTTGTGGGCCAATGGGTTGAAGAAGATTAAAGAATGCTCTGTTAATGCCAGATTACAACTTAGGCAGTTCAAAGTCCTTCATCGTTTGCGTTTCTCTAAAATAAAGCTAGGCAGCATTTTTCCATCTATTTCCTCATTGTGTCATAAAATGCAAAGCAATGGAAGGAACCACTGCCCACCTTTTCTGGTCTTGCCCTAAACTTTTTTGGGCAGAGATATTTAATATGTATAACCGGATTTATGACTTAAAATTAAAGCCGGATTGTATACTTGCAGTGCTAGGCTGCTCCCTAACCTCACTGGCACTTAGACGTCCTCTTCAGAAACCCTTAATGTTTGACATGATTGTAGCTAAAAGCTATTGTAGCTATTCTTAGAGCCTGGAAATCACCATCTCCTCCCTTGTTTAGGGTTTGGCTATGAGAGAGGATTGCATGTTTGTATATTGCCTTATTTTTTTCTTTTCTTTTATTGTTTTCCTGTTCTGGTTTTTTGGTTTTTGTCTTACTTTCTGCGCTTGGATGTCATTGTTTTTTATTTGATTTTATGTAATTTTAAGTTAAAATCTTGTAAATAAACATTAAAAAAAAACCTTTAAGAGCAAGTATTTTAAAAAATATCTCCAAGCATACCGTCTATTTACCAGAATACCTGTGTTGGTTTTTGTTTTAGGGTTTTTTTTAAAATTGCCTTATTTCTTTGTTGCATGACTTCCAGGCTAGGCCCTTATCAGTCTACACAAGATGACCAGCAAACCACAAACCCAGTCAATGCCACACAGGGGCGCCATTAACTCACAGCTAGGCTCAGCATCATTCATCACAATTAGCACAACAAAACAAGCAAGTTCAGCTTCATTCGGCTAGTGTGCACTGCTCACTGGTGCAACAGAAATGCCAGACTGATGATTTAAGCATTTGTCAACCTTAAAGTTGCTTTCATAATATAAATTCATAATGTTAAATCTTCTGCTTAATGAAATACGTGCAATAGACACAGAGCAGCCTCTCAGAAAACCAGTAATTGAATTGACTCACCTTTTTTCAAATCATCTTGTTTGGACTCAGGATAAACTATCCATCGTTTTAATATCCATTCATTTCATGTCTTTGGAGCACGAAGGCGATCCACACAGAGAGCACTCCTGACTGACGCTCTGTGGCTCCGGGGGAAACTTTGGGGCATGTCCAAACAAGCCCTGGCACCCCGTCCCTCCACATATTCACACCCCCTTTTTTTCCTCACATGTGAGGAGTATGGGTATCAGTCTACGGTGTAACTAAAACTACACTAAATCCTGTTTATGGTTATGTTCTGTCTACAATCACGAGTCAGATATGCGCAAAGGCCTAGTTGAGTGGCCTGCATGTACGCCCACAGTGCCACTGTTTGACGTGAAGATGATCATCTCCAAATTCAGCAAGTGTGTTGCTTAAATGTGTATTTAATCAAGAAAACATTACATTTCCACTTGTAAAGCTGCATTAAAACTGTGTTTAAAGAAATCTGGATTTCACCCCTGCTGCGCCTCAGGCTGGATTGTGTTCAAGCTGACTGGAATGACTCGCAACTCGTGATCCCCCATTCTTAGTAGCACCAGACTTTAAAATGTCCCCCCTCCCAATAATCTCTCTTTGCAGCTTGCAGCCGTATGTAGTGTTAGATGCAGCGCTCACAACCAATTTTAGTCCTTAGTACATTTCTACAAGCTTGTAAAGACACACATGCGTCCTTGGATTAATCGCTAATTTCGTATTTATTTTTTTGTTTTATTTCATTTTAAAATGACCATGGGTACTGCTGTAGCTGTGCAGAAAAAGAAGAGAAAAGATTTTATACCTTACTTTCTGGGATTTGTAATATTTTTGTATTGCACGGTCAGTCTCCTTTCAGTAACAGCAAAAACAGCACAGGAAAGTCACTCTGTCAGGGTGCGTCGGGCCGTGGGTAAGCATATCTGAAACAAGTGCGTGCGGGATTTTTGGGTTACTTTGTAACATTTTAGAGCTGCCACAATAATCTGGGGGAGTTTTGTTTTATAGTGACAATCTGTTCAGTGTGTCATGAGTTATGTCACGGTAATAATGTGTGCGTAATCATGTGGCATAGCAACTGTGGCAATGTTTGCTCTACTAATCGTCGTGTGTTATCGGCATGAAAGACCGTGTAACTGCCATGAAAATAGAGCTAACCATCTTGGCAGAGCGCTCTAGCAACTTGCTGGCTTCTTGGGGTGACAGTTTGTGTGTATGAGTTGTTAAGAGTCGTTATTAGAGTCGGTGCTTTCGTCTTTTATTTGATAATATTCTCGCGTGTATTTGTCAGGGGCTAGATTTAAGAAGTTGAAAATAGGTATTATCACACAACCGTTACTGGAGGCGACTGATTCATCCTCATCCCAGTCTCCATAAAGATAATCTCCCTCAGGCTTTCTGTACTGACGTATTCGACCAAAATGGCCAGACTGAAACTTTTCTGTACAATTAGATTTTAGTTCACTTTACTAAAATGTTCTAAAATATTTTTTCTCCCTTATTTTTGAATTAGTTTACTTTAACAGCCTTGATTTGAATGCGTGTGCGTGTTGTTTCTGCTGTTTTAGAGAATGAGACAGAATGCATCCCGCCACAGTCCTCCGAGTTTCCTGAAGGCTTCTTCACAGTGCAGGAGAGGAAGGACGGAGGGCTCGTCATTTATTTTATGCTTATTTTCTACATGCTTTTGGCTGTCTCTATAGTCTGCGACGATTACTTTCTGCCATCATTAGAAGTAATCAGTGAACGTAAGTTCTACATAACACACACGTTTCCAATAGAACATCTGCGTGTAAGGTGTAGGTGTAGGCTTGGGTGGATGTTCTCATTGTATTTTTGCACTGTGTGATTATCAGAGTAATCGGGATTTATAACAACAGATTCTAACGCAATTTCTTCATTTACAAGGTGGGAGCCAAATCTACACATACAGTGTGAGGAAATATTTAACTTACTGAACATTTTAAGTAATAAATAAAGCTGTTAGTCAGTTAATCCTTTGGTATAGTTAATGTAAACTAGTAGTTTGGTCTTTGCAAAGTCTACAAACATTGTGAAAGTTTTCAACTTTATGCACCTATCCCTCCAACACCTAAGTATATATATATTTTTTTTTTAAAAAACATATCCTTTTTTAATAGACGATCAAACCATGAAATCAACTGACTGACTAAACAAGCCCACAGTGGGCGGATATAAAATGTAATATCACAGACCAATCCTTAAAAATAAATATATCAATCTGTTTTTAATGGGCCATTTGAGGAGGGATTGTGCTATTGTTGAACAAAACTGTGCATTATATTTTTTTTGTGTGTGTGTTATTTTGGACCTCTCTCAGGTCTGGGATTGTCACAGGACGTAGCAGGAGCCACGTTTATGGCAGCTGGAAGTTCTGCACCTGAACTAGTCACAGCCTTCCTAGGTAATCACAAACTAAGTAAAAACCTAATTATGACATGATAACCCCAGTATGATCATCTGTGTCCTTGTGGTGTTCCCCAGTCTGACATAGTGACTTTACTACATGGGAACAAAAAGGAAAAGTGTCCTTGAACTAGGCTATTTTAACTTTCAGATCTTTATTTCTTTTCCCTGTCATGCTTCCTCATTGCTCCTGGCTTCAAAGCTAAAATGTGCTCTTTACTGTCAGGTGTGTTTGTGACAAAAGGGGACATTGGGGTCAGCACCATTGTGGGATCGGCTGTCTACAACCTGCTAGGAATCTGTGGTGCCTGTGGACTTTTAGCCTCTATGGTACATTCTGACACGATAACACATAAGATACAGACAAACATTACACCTCTGCTAACTACTTGTGTGTAGCAGTTGCACTTTTGCTCAGCCAAAACAGAAGGATCGTTGTGTTTTATGAGCCTTAAACCTCTTATTTTTGTTCGCTTTATCAGGCTGGGCGTCTCACCTGTTGGCCACTATTCAGGGACTGCCTGGCATATGGGATCAGTGTTGCTGCTGTCATTGGGATTATTTCAGATAACAAAGTTTACTGGTGAGTGTATTTGTGTGTACTAACTCATCATTACATGAATCATCTTAAGACCTTTCACCACATACAAACAGGTGTTGAATTTGGGTTGTAAAAGACTTTGTCCTTTTATAAGAGACTCTATTTTATAACCCAAAGGGTGGTAACAAGATACAAAGTCATTTACAGCGTTTTATTGCCTCTTGCCTCTTTATTGCCTGATGTAGAGAAAAACAAATTAAAAGAGATCACAAAACAATTTGTACAGTGCAGGTATTTACAGGTTTGTTTTTTCTTTTTGTTTTTTATGGTACTGTCATAACTATATCCATGGCTAAAAAAAAAAGCAACAACAATTTGGAGAATTACACATGGAAAATATGTTGAAATAATCCAGTGGTACAAAAGCCACTGAAAAGTATGTTTTCTGACCTTAATTGAGGGAAGTGAGACCTGCAGTTTTTTAGATGGTGATCTGGGTTCTTTTGTGACCTCCTGGGTGAGTCATCGAAGAACTCTTGAAGTATTTTTGGTAGGCTGGTCACTCTGGTGAAGGTTCACCACTGTTCCATGTTTTCTCCATTTGTGGATAATGGCTCTCACCATGGTTCATCACTGCTATTACTTACATTGACATAATAATTGAAAAGTGCATTTTGTATTTACTCAGGTTATCTTTGTCTAATATTAAAATCTGTTTATGTTCTGAAACATATAAGTCTGACAAATATGCAAAAAAAACTAAAAACTCAGGAAGGGGACAAATGCTTTTTCACAGCATTGTATGTTTTATTTACAATATTTTTCATTTACAGTATGTCAATGAACTATTAATGCTCAAACTGTGTCATTTGTTGACAGGTATGATGCTGCCTGTCTCCTGCTGGTCTACGGCGTTTACATTGTGGTTCTGTGCTTTGACCTTCGCATCAGTGAGTTTGTCCTGAGGAAGCTGAGCCCTTGCTGCACGTGTCTGGGGTCAGGTTCGTGTGAAAAGATTGAGACACAGCGTCTGCTGGGTTGGAATGACGACACCAGTTTGCGAGTCCACAGTCGCTCCAGAACAGACAGTGGGATCTTCCACGATGAGTCAGGATACTCTCACCTGTCCCTCAGCCTACACGGACTCAATGAGATTCCTGAAGGTAAGGCGCACTTCTTAGTGGCACAGTAAAACTGCTTTCCTTCAACGCCACTTTGAGTCATTCGCCTTCGTGTTTGATCTAGGAGAGATGTCTGATGTATATTCTCTCATACCAGCAGAGCATAAAAGTGTCTTTGCCGTCCCGGAGAGCGACATGAAACGGATTCTGTGGGTACTGTCCCTGCCCATCATCACTCTGCTTTTCCTCACCATCCCTGACTGCAGGAGAAGGTTCTGGAAGCAGTGGTTCGTGATCACTTTCCTCATGTCAGCAGTCTGGATCTCAGCTTTTACATATGTGCTGGTGTGGATGGTCACTGTAGTTGGTAAGATGGCTGTTTTAACTCTGAAGTCTGTAATAAAATTCTGTAGTTTTCATTAAACTTTTGCAGATTAGCTACAGGTGTAAATGAGCTCATCACCCACTGAGCCACGGCAGATCACAAGTGTTGAAACTTGTGAGAAAAATGTTGGATTTGCAGAGTACAGTCACATGTTGGTCTGCTGGTTAATTCCTGGGATGCCATTGTCTAGGCAGGTTCAGAGGGGGTCTGTTGTAGCTCCAGTGGGCCATGTGCCTAGCCGGCCACAGCAATTAACAGGGGGCTCACCCCTAGGGAAACACAGTCACATGAGGACTGAGTGTATACAGGGCTTCAAGAACCCCTCCACCTTCCATCTACAAAAGAATGAACTATAGAACTATATTCCAAGTTCAGGGTAAAAAGGCAATATTATCATGTGACAGTGGCAGGTCTACTTAATGTATAATGAGATTATTATCCAATAGTTCTCAGAAAGGCTCACATGCAGGGAAATACCAGGCATGTAGGCTCTGCACTGAATTGGACAGTACAGAGAACCCAGTCACAGTTCACAGGCAGGATTGTAAGGATTCATTTAAGGTGGTGATTAATATTGGTGAGTTATTTTCTGGATCACTTTGCCTGAAATTTATTTATTTTCCTATGATGAATGTGGATTCTGGATAATGGACAATGTCTAATAATGGACTTAATTTTCAAAAAGAGAAGGAGCAGATGTGCTGTTTATTTAACTTGATAATAGGATTTCACATTCTTATGGAAGATCCACAGTACTATGTACTTTTGAGCCACCCCTCATTTCTTGATATTTAGCTTAGGTTCTTGAGAAATAGTTCCTTCAGTTTTCTTCAGGTCGAAGGTTTTCCTTAGCTGCTTTTTCAGTCATTTTCAGCGCTTCTACCTGACCCTTTACAAGGGAATGTTTCTGTTGAGCAACTTAACCCTGACGTATGAGTCATTCAAACAAAAAAAGTACCCAACCTAAGGGAAGAACCAGTGTTGTGTCTACACATTACAGACGACTTCGCAGAGAACCAATGTTAATTTGTATTTTTAGGCACTTTGTTACTAGCAGCCTGTCGCAAAACATAATTTGTTCACATTTTTCACTGACTTGACTACAGAAGTGGTATCTCTTTAGTTGAGAATGTCAAGAAGCTATATTTAAGGCTGGAAAACAGGGAGAAAAGTCTCCACAGCCATCTGTTAAACATAGAGGAGGCTCTGTCATGGGTTTGGCGCTTCATTTCAGTCAGGTGTGTTAGACACAGAAATTGTACTGTTTTTGCCTGATATACTGCATTTCCATTAATCTCTGCACCTATTTCCCTTGCAAGACATAAAAAAAAATGTGTAGTAGTTCAATATTTTTGCACAACACTGTATCTTGAAGTTATTGGTAGGGTAATCCGACTTTGTGTTGGCATTGTGTTTATGCAGGTGAGACCCTTGCTATCCCCGATACTATTATGGGACTTACTTTGCTTGCTGCTGGAACCAGTATACCTGACACTGTGGCCAGTGTGATGGTGGCCAGAGAAGGTAACACTAATTTCCAGTTTCATTAACTTCATTTAAAATTCCTGAACAACTGCTTGCTGTACATTTAAACTTCCACAGCTTGTTCACTCAAAATACAGGAATGTTGAATTCTTTAAAATTTCAATGTAAACTTTTTTTCTCTCTCTCTTAAGGGAAAGCCGATATGGCCATGTCCAACATTGTGGGCTCTAATGTGTTTGACATGCTGTGCCTGGGTTTGCCTTGGTTCATCAAAACTGCCTTTGTGGACACCAACAACCCTGTAGAGGTCAACAGCACCGGACTGGTCTTTATTTCCTGCACACTTCTCCTTTCAATTGTCTTCCTTTTCGTAGCCGTGCACATCAACGGATGGAAGTTGGACTGGAAGCTGGGAATCGTTTCTCTCATCTGCTACATCCTCTTTGCCACTCTGTCCATCCTGTATGAGCTGGGAATTATTGGGAATAATCCCCTAAGGCTGTGCAGCGACTGAGATCTGACCTTCTCAGGACTAAAGCCATATTTTCTGAGTAAAAACAAAAATGTTAAGCTTTTAAAAATGTACAAATATCAAGTTGCTACGGCACGCATACGTGATGGTCACCTCAGTGAATGATCTATTGTTAATATATTTTACCAAAGGTGGCAATGTTCCTAGGATCATTCTTTTGGGCGTGTACACCAAGATCCAGACAAGACCAGTATCATCACAAGGCCCATCTTCACATTGCAAGACATTCCCTGTCTTACATAAGGGTCATGAACAAAAAGCTACTGCTCCCACAGGTTTACTGCAATTTCCAATAAGAAAAGAAATAAAAGGTTTAAACTGAACTCATCTGGCCTTGTCCTCCTTTTTAAGAGGGTGGTTGAGCTAAAACAAAGACTTATTTCTCTGATAAGCTTTTATGAGCGAGAAAGAATGGTTAGAGCCATAAATAGTTAAAAAAAAAAAAAAAAGAAAGAAAAACTTTCCACTCATCTTCAGTTCCCTAAAACTGTCACGCATTTTTTTTCCACAACCAAGTTTGCAATGCTTGCGTGGACTTTAGACACTAATCTACCCTCAGAACAAACCCAACAAAGCTTAGTTCAAGCTAAGCACAAAAACCTTCCAAAAAAAAGAATTTGTTCAAAACTGTAGCAAACCTAATTCAAATAAAAATAGTTTAAAATCCCGTTTTAATCTGTAGCTTTGATGAAATCTTTCTAACAGCTTGAGGACACACTGTTATGCATCTTTTTTACAGCACTGATGTCTAGTTAGGTGTCCGTATTGTATTCCCCTGACATACACGTGCCATAATATAACTAAAAACAACAAACAAATCTAAACAAAACAGCTACTTTTGGCTGTATTCTTATTAACAGGTCGCTGCAGCAGGTAACTCAGTTTGTCAGGATTATGCCAAACCCACTCGCGATCTAACTAAAAATACTAAACTTTAAGCTTGAAGGTTTAAATACTTGAATATCTTTTTGTTCCTATAAAATAAGCTCATACTGAGTTTCATCTGTGGACTATTGTGGTATTTTTTAGATTTGAAGATGCCAATGTAGAACACTGTTCTTGGAGGGTGGGGGCAGAACTACAGCAAAAGTTTAGACAATGAAGAACAACTTCGAGACTTTGATCTCAGGAGAATTTACAACCACCAAGTTTAAAAATTACAAACTTTATTTGGTCAAATAAACTGTCTCACAAATTAAAAAGGGTTTATAAAACAAAATAGCTATGTAGTTTACATTAACAAACAAAAGGACGAAAGAAAGAAACAGTTTACACGTGAAGATATGAAGTAATTGTGTTTTTAAAACAAAACAAAAGATCATTGGCAAGGGGACTGAATGTGTACGTGTTAGCTTCACTTCTACAAAGGATCTAGGCGTTTCGATCAATACGGACGTCGACCTCTCGGCCATTTATCTTGGTTCCATTCATCATCCTGCAGGCCTTCTCGGCACTCTCTGGAGAGTCGAATCTCACCGTTCCGCATCCCTTCGACTTTCCATTCTCCATCTTGATTTCTGCAAACATTACCTGACCTGTAGCAGAAAAGAATGAGCAACGGCTGAATTTTGAAAGCAGAATCTTTAACAAAGTGCTGATTAAATCTTAGATATTGGTCTTTGTTTTCAGCGATCAATTGTGGTGAAATGCCAAAAGTGCTCCAGTGGTTCATGAATTAAACAGAATAATTAATTCAGTGGTCTATAATAAGCGAAACACTTACCACAGTGACTGAACTTGTCTTTCAGTTTTTGCCATGTCAAATCATAGGACAGCTATAAAACAAAAATATACTTCAGTCATTACATTAGTCAGCATTAACACATTTACAGCTGGACCTTTGTACATAGGGCTGTGCGATATGACCAAAATCTCATATCCTGATATTAAGACATCTATCGTCCGATAACGATATAAATCACAAAAATTTAACATTTTCTATAAATTCTGTGAATCTCGGGCAGCTCGACTTGCGTGAAGTGTTTCCAGCTGGGCGTCGCGTACCTGGAGTCGAGTGTTTTAACTGATGCATGAAACTATACATTTTTAGACATAAGTTGTAAGGGCCGCTGTTTTCTTTGTGAGTATTTCTTACACGGCGTGCTGCGTGTGAAAGCCTGTTCTAACGTTTGAGTCTAAGGTTTATTTTTTTTAGCACCTGACGGCTCTTTTTTGCTTCCTAATCCGTAAAACTGCATCTTTCACGTGATTCAGTTTATTTTGAAAAGTCACAACAGGATCTTGAGCTTTATTGTGAAATGTTTATGTGGAACATAAACAAGCGGACACGCGGTGGTTTTACCGTCGTTGTTGCTAACGACAACGCATAAAAACAAACGCTTGTCTGTCTGTAGTGTGGTTATAAATATAAGAGAAAGTGAGAACTTTAAGAAATTAATATAGCCACTACAGTGACCATCAAAATAATGAAAAAATATTGCCGTAAACGTTTATTTTGCAACACCACGAAACAAACGATAGCGTAAAATGAAACGATAAGACGTTTTTATATCGTCATCCGATATATATCGTTATATCGAACAGCCCTATTTGTACAGGAATCAAACATGTCAAAGATGACATCGAACTGATCATAAATCCTCCAAGCAAAAATTAATGATTCATCAAAGCACACCACATATTATTAATAACTTTGTGTGCTTATGCAGCTATCCAATCAAAGGCCCAGCAACAATATATTTAATGACATCTAATGAACGTTTATCACGTTAAAGTTTAACTGATCATGTTAGCACAGCGAACTGATTAAAGAAGCAGTAAATTTAGATACACAAATGTCTTGAGAACACATCTAAACAAAAGAGGAATGATGGGGGGGTTACAAGAAATTCTAACACAAGTGATGTTTGCTAAACCTGGACCTTTGAATTCCCCTTTAACATTTTAAACTTTGAGTGGCAGCATACTATAGTGCTTGCACTATGACTACTATCACTATCACGACTGACTGTATAGGAAGATAAGGATGTCCACAGATGTAACAGCTCTGAAAATCAGAATAAATGAACATGGTTTTATTTCTGCTTACATTTCGCACAAATATCTGGCAACCTCCTTTGGACCCTGAGCCTCTGTCCGACATGCCACCACCCATGTGGCCCGGCCCCCCGCCTCCATAGCCACCAAAGCCACGGTTCATGTCCATTCCTGACATTCCCAAACGGTCAAAGCTGGAGCCCATTCGGTCCATCGACATATTTCCCATTCCCCCACCTGAGCGCGCACACACACACACACACACACACACACACACACACACAGAGAAGTGCACACAAACAATTTAACCTAATGCACAGTTAGGTTTTAACAGGGTCATGTTTGCAGTTTCCTGCACTGCTGCAGAACTACAAAGCCTCATGACAGATTTCTGTGAATTGGGACTTTTAAAACACTTTGCACCGCTTTATGAATAGATTTTTATTAACTTATTCTAATAAAATGTAACCGAAGTGTATCTAAACGGTGCAGAAGAGGATTGATTTTCCACTTCCAAACTTGCTATCACAGAAGCCAATGTCGCCATGACACTGTTTATACAGTGGGTGCAGACTCTGTACCAGTTTAAATAATTAGTCACCACACTGCACGAAGAATCAATGGGAAAACTTCATTCTTTTGTGAAAAGAAAACATTTTAACTACTGACAAACCACTATACCCCTTTTTAGTCTCTAACAAACAAGTAATTGTCGATCTCTGGGAAAATAAATACCATAGCATTTGCTATAGTACAGGCAGCAGTGTTCTGAATACTTTCAGTCTAATAATTTAAACAAGCCTGGGATGAAATGGAAAAATACCATAAGGCTGGTCAACCAAAACTTGACAACTCCATCATAGATTCCATCTTATACTGTAACTGTAAAGATTTTCAGGTTTGTGTGGGTTTTTTGGCATACATGAAACAGAGAAAGTGCATATTTTCTCTGTGGGTTGCTGTGGCCAGCCAGGCCCTCTGCTGTTTTTTTCTTGGTCTTCAAAATGCATCTCTTTTCTCCAAGTACTATATTTTCCGCACTATAAAGCGCACTTAAAATCCTTTAATTTTCTCAAAAATCGGCAGTGCGCCTTATACTCTGGTGCGCCTTATCTATGAATTCTGACTGTGTTTACTGACCTCGAACCAATTTTATGTGGTACACGGCGCTCAAAAATCAGTCAAAAAATGTTTTAGTAGGACTTTGCTAAGCTACGAAGCCGCACTGCTTGATCGATTGTCTGAGCGTTATGGCTACCGTAATCAGGAGCCTCACGGCTCATAGTAATCTGGGTCCAAAACCCCGTCTGCGTCAGGTCCCAAACGAACACTGTGTAAATACTTTCATCTTTAATAAAATGATCAGTGTTGCTGCTTTACCAGGTGTAACAATTAAGTTTAACATCCAGGCATCCATGAAAACAGAAATTATTAAATTTAACGGAGTTAGAAGTTAGCAGATAGTTAGCTGGCTAGTTTCGCTAGTTACATAAACTAGCGAAACTAGTAGCATGTTCTGACTGAGAGATTTCTGGGCAAAAATAAAACGTACAGCTCTGCTATCACTTCCAACATGAATGAAGACAGAAAACTACACAGCAGTGACGTTTGTAGGATTACTGAAGTTGGACTAGCTGGTATATGATGCTGTGCTAGTGATCGCTAGCGACACAGATGTTAGCATAACAAAGCATAAAACAGTGGGCCCTAAACTCCATCCGCTTCAGGTCCCAAAGTCAAACGAACACTGCAGCATCACTGAGAGTTAAAAACTTTCTAAATTCTTTCATCTTTAATAAAATGAGCAGCGTTGCTGCTTTACCAGGTTTAACAATTAAGTTTAACGTCCAGGCATCCATGAAAACAGAATTTATTAAATTAAACAGAGTTAGAAGTTAGCTCGCTGGTTTCGCTAGTTACCTGAACATGATATAGCATGTTCTGACTGAGAGATTTCTGGAAAAAAATAAAACGTACAGCTCTGCTATCACTTCCAACATGAATGTAGAGAGAAAACTACACAATAGTGACGTTTGTAGGATTACTGAAGTTGGGCTAGATGGTATATAATGCTGTGTTAGTGATCGCTAGCGACACTGCTATGTTAGCTTACCAAAGCATAACACAGTGAACCTGGAGAATGAACGCTAACCTTTTTCCACTTGATAAAAGTTCCCGATGGTTTTTTTTGACAAATACAATCGCATGGAAAATTGATGTAAACAGACCAAACTTCAGTAGGGAAGGGGAACAACTGAGATGCTCCAGCCACAATATGAGGTTAGTCATTAATGTAAGATAAGATAACCTTTATTAGTCCCACACGAGGGAAATTTGTTACAGCATAAAGTGGACAGTGCAAAGTTACATAGCAAAAATGAGAAAAACACTAGAAAAATATATACTGTTGTTCCGGTGTTTATAGAGCAGCTACCAGAGAGAGTAATCTAATTCATACAAAAAAACCTGTTATATCTTATTCTTTATTTATGTTACCAAAAATAAAATGCGTGTGGTGACCGAGTCTGTTGTGACTCTTAATAAGTAAGACGTATTAATACACTACTTTCTTAATCTGTGTGACAACCATGACCACACGTTTCCACACCCACTGCTAAGTGTATGACAGTTCAGGAGATTAGGTTGCTGTAATCAGCCATAAAGATCTAAACTTCTGTTTCTCTATTCAAATGTTATCCTTTAGGAAGCCTGATATGAGAGATGTTACTTATGTTATAGCAGGAAATACTGTTAATTTTGTTTCATTTTTATCAATTTACACTGTTTAAATTCAAGTAAAAGAGTTACATTTTACCAAAAAGGTCAGACTTGGAAAAGACTAAATATATTAACTACTGGAAGGAAATGATGATTTGGGGGCAGCCCAAACTTTAAGTAAGAGTACTGTTGTGGAGTCTCATGTACCTTTAATTACTGAACAACTGCTATAAAAATGATAATTTGAAACACTGTGTATTAAGATTTTTTTTTTCCTAACCTGTGCCTAATCCAGTTCCCATGTGCCCCATGCCACCACTGCCCATGCCTCCTCCAAAGCCTCCACCTAAAGAAGAGTGCAAGTTGATGCAAATTCAATTATACCACGATGCAGTAGAACTCACAGCCTCACTGAAGTGAGAGTATAACTTACCCATTCCTCCAAAAGAATCCCCAAATCCTCGATTCATTGGCATGTCACCGTGCCCAAAGTCCCGATCCATTCCACCCATTCCTGATCGGTACATATCTTAACACCAAAAATACAATGAAAGAGAAACAAAACAATCAACAATAAAACGAGATGACACATTAGTTACCAATAACAAACAAGAAAACCTGATTTTTGGCCCACTGAGGGTAAAACAGACTTACCTCCCATTCTGCCAACTGGTGCCATGTCCCTCCCTCCAAACCCACCCATACTGCCCATGCTGTCCATGCCTCCAAAGCCTCCACTTGCACTACTCATTCCTATCGAAAGCAGAAGAGAAAAAGAAATCTCCTTTGTTAACACCGAGGTAACCATGGTCATTCAACAGGAAAGAAACTCGTAGGTAGCAAAAAGCTCACCTCCCCCAAGTCTGTTCATTCCACCATAACCTGATACATCCATACCTGGCAAAGACAAAGGAACATCGAATTACAAGAAACAGATGTAATTCCATAAAATTTACAACGTAAAAGCGCTTAAATATTATCTGGACAGAGCTCTGATCATTTCATTTCTTTGCACATCGAGGCTAATAGAAAAACAGACACTGGTATGTTGCATATATGTCAGTCTAACTTGAACACAGTTAATATTGCCTTGAGACCCTAATTTGATGATCAGCTAGTGGAAATGTAATTCTGTCGGATAAATATTGGCTTGTAAAGACAAACTGTTGCAACTCGGCATATATACGACACACTTTGCACTGAATATAATTTAAACCTAATATCTCAAAAGGTGACTGACCTCCAGGTCCCATAGCGCTCATGCCGCCTCCACCACTCAAGCGGTTGGCATTGATGGGTTGACCTCCTGGCCCCAATCCCATGCCAATACCACCTAGACCACCTACACAAAGAAGAAAAATTCCTTCTGTATTGTCTCCAACCACAAGAAATGCTCAAGACATACTTCATACATACTAAAGGCACACTGCCATTTTGGTGAACAAATTATTTATTCACTCACACACCATCTTGTTAAAATGCAGCTGTTCACTTCCTGTTCTGGTAAGACGCGTTTACTTGATTAATGATAATAAAACTATTTTTTTTAAATTACGTTTTTTGCTTATGATAAGGGAATAACAGCAAACTCACGTGGTAACTGAGGTGCTTTTTCTACTTGCCGAAAGTCTTCAACGGGTAGAGATTTCTCATCCTGCAAGACCAAGCATTTTTCTTTGCCCACATATTCACATCGTCTGCATAGCTTAAAGCACATTGTAACTTAACAAACAAAAACAACACACACGTACCATTTTTACGTGCATCTGCCTGTCAAAGAGCATCTGCCCATTAAACATGGCTGGAATCAACATCAAGGAGAATGCTGTGGTAAATATTGTACAGAATAAGTTCTTTTTCTCTTTTTGTTTCTTTTTTAATTAATACTTAATTATAAAGGATACAAATGGCCTGCACAGCTTCCAGTGGCTGCTCAAAAGTCACTGTTCCCATCCCACGGCTCTTGCCATCTTTATCTTCCTTTACATCTGCTCGCTTCACCACACCGGCCATACTAAACACCTCTTTTAACTTCTTCCACCCCACCTTAAAATCCAGCTGTTGAACAATAGAAAGACACCAGTGCGTTTAATAAACAGGAAAAAAAAAAAAAGATTACTACACAGATTTGGAAACTGCTATACCTCCATATCAGTGACAGCCATACTGTGCACACTGTGTGGTAAAGATGGCACAGCAGCTTTTGTAGCCGTCTCTTATGGAGGGTGGTGACGGTGGTACAGTGGGGAGTTCATTTCCCATTTTCAGTACGAAGACAAAGTAAAGTGGATTATACTACTGCTTACGGTAAACAGTAAACATTAGTGGATGGATAGCACATGGAAGGAGTTAAAACAATACTACCGTATGTCAGTAGTTATCTAGTTATTTTCGCTTACTTAGGGGTCTACTAACTCTTTTGGTCGGGGTAGAACAGTGGTGCAGGGTTTAGCACTGTCACCTCACAACAAAAAAGGGGTTTGAATTCACCGGCCAGCTAAAGCCTTTCTGTGTCTGTGTGGGTTCTCTCCAGGTTGACCGCCCTCCCCCAACAATAATTCTAAATTACATGTTTGTGCGTAAACAGTTAACGGTAACTGTAATGGTGAAAGTGGATTTGCTTGCTAAACAGTTGTAGCTACAACATATACACATATCATAAAAACTTTTTTTTTAAATTACACAATGTTTAGGCCCAGCTGAAGCTCCATTAAACTCTGGTGGGCTGCCAGGCTTAAAATAGACTGGCACAAATCCTGTAGAAACATATAATTGTGGACGTATTTCACAGCTGGTCAAATATTTAATTAGTAATACTAATCTCTGGTGCCAAGCTATTAAATTACTTTAAAGCCTTCACTATGTATACGAGTGTGCTTGGCAGATGTCTACAATTGCACAGTGATAATTAATGTTTAATAACATTTCCTTACATTAGCTACAAACACAGTGTTGCCAAGTCGCCCAGCCTCCAGTGCATGGATGACTTCAGGTGGGATGTTAGGGTTGTTAGCAATGGAGGGCGGGAGGTTCATCACACCAGGCCCCATGTCGTGCCCACGGCCTCCCTGTTGACCCCCTCCCATGCGTTGCAACACACGGCGGGCATGCTCTCCATCAGGGTCCTTAAATAGAAAACATTATGATAACATTTAAGAAAAAATAAATAAAACTAGAAAATTTCACAGTGTCATTTTAATTTAGTGGTACATCGCTGGATATTTTCAGATCTGATGTTAACAAAAACATATGTAATGTAATAATGCTACATCATGGTTACCACCACAATCTTTTTATGACTGCTTCATATGCCCACAATCAACAGAAAATAGCAACATGAGATCAGCTTTTCTTAAAAAAAAAAAAAAAAAAAAAAAAAAAAAAGAGAACAGCTAAATATAATCGGCAATCTATGCTTCTCACCTCCTTGATGTTGAGTGGCCTTCCACTCAGGTCATGTTTATTCATAGTTAATACTGCCTTCTTCACAAACTCCTCATCTTTGAACTCCACCACACTGTTGAACGAGGCAAACGGAGACGCCACATGAGTCAATGCGAGCACAACATATAAAAACAAAAGTTGTTTCTTTGAGAAAAATAGGGTTTCTTACCCACACCCCTACGAAGGTGGCATCACAGGAGTTCAGGAGTCACAGAAGGAGGGAACAAAATACAGTTAAAAACAAGATATTACAAACAAAAACATAATATAACATCTCAACTAGTTTTTAATATGTTTTTTATGCATGTTGGCCATATTTTCCCTGCTGGCTTGAGCCGGCTGGTTTTTAACTTTACTGCAAACAAGAAAAAATGCTGAAAAAAAACAAAAACAAACAAACATCACATTTCTTAATAATTAAAGATATTACAAGAAGAAAAATATCTAAACAGTAATATATAAAGGTTGCAGTTAAAATAAAAAAAAAAAAAACTAAAAAAAAAAAAACAATCACATTTGTCAGTAATATTTAAACATTCTATTATTTTACCTGAAAATATTTAGGTTTTGAACTGGACATTGATTACCACGATAGATGAAAAAAGCAACAACAAATGTATTTAGTACATTGTTTAGGATTAACAAGTTGTGACTTTAAGAGAAAAAATGTGTGGTTCATCTTTAAATCTATTGCATCATTTGTTGCCATTTAACATAAAGACATAACAAAAACAACTACGTGGTCTTTTGCAACTGCTTTGTTCCATTAAACAGAAAGCTTTGCCATATAACAGAATTGTAAAATAAAATTTTGAGACATGAGGGTCAATCAATAAGACCAATCACACAACCCCGCATTTCCCTTTGGAAAATGGCCAAACAAACAAACTTTTAAACCAATTGAAATGACAACAACAAAAGCAAAAGTATACTCTTAGATGAGTTCATTGGCTACATTTCCAAAAGTCAACAGGACATCTCCCTTTCAAATGAAAAATCAATCATTAGCCATCTTTCAGGCTCTAAACACAACCTATAGTGTCTCCAGTTCATTTAACCCAAAGGATCAGAGCCTAAAAGAGCACTACATTATTGAGAGCCTGCTGAGGGCATTTAAAACCTCGTGCAGCAATTTGGCCACATCACTTACCCTTGACTTTCCTTCAGCATCCTTAAAGAGCTCCACGTATGTAACCTCACCAACTACATGAGACATACAAAGGGAAAATACCAAAAGAACAAAGGAATTTAAGTCACCAAGTCTTCAAATCACCGCTGGCCTTGGCAATACAGCTACAGATGGAGATGTCCCCATTGATCAACAGCCAGCCCAGACCAACATCCCACCAGACAACACCATGCCTTTCTGGGCAGTGACTGAGACACCCAAAGGCCAAGGCCAGAAAAATAAAAACAAAAACAGCAAAAAACAAAAACACAGCTATATTAAACCTGGGAATTTCAAAATTCAAATCAAAAGACTTCAACGTGATCAGTTTAGCAACAAATTCCATTCAAGGCAGTTGAGATGTTTAAGCTGTCCTTTGACCTTTCAAAATATCTTTTTTGGGAACTCTGTATTTCATAAAGTAAAACATTGGAATATTTTTCATTGATACTAGCAAGATTCACCTTAATGCAGATGCAACAAAAACATTCAACAATCAAAATATTCCTTGCTGGATTGAGGTTACATTTTGGAGCTGACAATCCATTAAAACAAGTAACAATGTAACTACGTAAATCCTACTTTTTCCTCACATACATATCAGCCCAAGCTAAATTGGTGCCCATCCAAAAATAAATACATAAATAAAAGAATTAAAACTCCAATAACCTTAAATCACAATATGGCGGTTCCTTAATATCTGCACTAAGCATATCCACAAAAGCTACACACAAATTAGCTGGCGTTAGAAGCAAACGTTCAAGCTTGTAACAAAACAGAACAAAAGGTCAAAATCTTCTTTTCAGCTGAAGAGAGAGGCAGAGGGAAAGACGCCATACCCATCACTGGGTAGATTACCTTTATCACGCATTAGATCTTTAATTGCCTGCCACTTCATATCATACGGGATATTGCTGATGAACACTCTGTTCCTATGAGCACCCTTCTTTTCTCCACCATGTTTGTCTTTGTAGGGATGGTAGCGGCCTCCTCTTCTGCCTCCAGAGGATTTCTCTTTACCATCATGCTTTTCTTTGGGGGGCTTGCCTTCTTCTTCCCTACAAAATACAGAGAAGTGCAGGTCAACATCTCTAAACATCTTCCACAGATCACTGGGGCATCAAATTAAAAATCTACCCTTAATAAATTTGTGAGTAATAGCAGACTCATCTTTTGTGATTTGCTTTAGAAATTTAATTTATACCTTTTTTAACCTTATACATACAAAAAACTCTACTCATATTAATAAATTCTATAATATGGATCTAAAGTAATAATAATAATAATAATAATAATAATAATAATAATAATATCATGATCTAAAATAGCCATACCCACAAACAGCAATATGCATGCATACGTGCTGGACAAACTTTGGATTTCTTTGCGTGTAAATGACAACTACGTGAGTAGATGAATGCATAAACAAATTAAAAGAAAAGTATTCATGCAACTTCTGATTTCGCTAAAGACCAACATAATGAGGATTTTAACCAAGTGTGACATTTTATAAATCCTTATGAAAATACAGCACACATTTTAAATGAACTGATACTTTAATGCGTATAGAGCACTTTAAATGTATTAAGCCGGTATAATTTTTGTGCAACAGCGCGGAGCCATTAGCAGCTAACCGCAGGTTTGTTAGCATAGCATAGCGCAATGGCCATGAACAATTTCATTAAGATTAGAATGGGTGCTAACTAGTAAAAGCACAGCTTATTTTGCTTGTGGTTAAACCTAATTAATTTAATTAAAGTAAGGCTGGCTTGGTGGTTACTAGCGCTGAATTTCAGAGTTTCGTTAGCTTTAGCTAAATATGAAAGCACAACACAATGGAGAGTAGCACCTAACCGAGAATGACCCATTGCACCAGCCTTGTAACATTGTGGCCACAGTTTATGGAGATGCATATATACCTTAAAGTCTTACATTATATTTAAATTTAACACATATACTTCGACGTTATATTTCTTACAAGAGATTGGAGGATTCTTTGCTAACAATAGCTAATATTCAAGGACTCCATTTTAGCTAAGCTAGCTAACAGCGACGCAGAACGACCGGATAATATTACAACTTTTTAACTCACATTTTCACACCGTTGGGTGTTTCCTCAGATGTCTCGTCGGGTTCCGACTTGACTGATTCAGAAATTTCCTCCTCCTGTGGTTCCTCTTTAGCCGTTTCAACATCTGCCATGTTGATGTTTATTTTCCCCACACACAACGCAGGATAACTCGATCGCTACGCAGTTCAAAATGTGCTGGGAAGATATGTGATTCCAACGCGAGATTTGGGAGCTGTTGCTAGGCATCGTCGGAGAATTGAATAGTATAGGTGTCAATGGACACGGGTGAAAAGAAAAAATTAACTCCTGTAAAAAGAATGTGGACGCGATTTCTCTCTAAATTGAGAAGTGAAGAAAGTAAAAGCTTCTAATGCAGCGATTCTTACCTTTTTTCTTATGTGCCCCACTTTATTTTAGCAGTAAAAAGGATTCCAAATTGAGCAATACCATGAGCAAACTTTTTTTTGTCCACCAAAGCCATTTTATACATGCACACAACAGCGTGCGAACAAGCGTCTACTAAAATGAAAATCGTTGGAAACTGTGAAAATGTCTTATACAATATAGTGCAAAAGATTTCTTATAAAGTATTATAGAGCAACAACTATTTTATATGCGTATATGTCCCCTTTCCAGATAAAAAGACAAAACAAAAAAGAAACATAAATTGGGGTGATGTTCGGGTACAGAATATACAGAAGTTCAGTGTTATAGAATCGGTTTAAACTTTCTTAAAATATGATCCAATAAAGCTCCAAGGACCATCAAGCACATCAGGTCCCAGAGAATTGCCTGCTCCACTAATTTGATCTCCATAACATCTTTATGGCAGCTTTCCATCCTCAAACTGTTTGGTTGTGTAGCTTTAAGTTTATTAAAAATGATCTGTTTGCTGGTTAGAAAGGCCAGTGCTATAATACATTTGTTTTCCTGTTTCAGACATTGTAATTCATAAAGCAATACCAGTATTACCTATAAACTACAATATTCCAGGCAGCACACTCACGGTGTCAGACTAAAATGTCCCATCTTATTGATTATCATGCAGAGCCAAGTCTATTCATCATTCCTGAAACTATTGATTAATGCACTTTTACTCCACTGCAGGAATACTTTCAATTTCGTCACACAATCAGCTTTAACATTTGAAGAGAATCTGCTCAGCGAGCCCTGAGGAGATTCCACCAGTGGAGAAATACTTTGAAAGCTAATTTTTAACATCACAGTTTAAAGTTGCACAGTTGTATAGAACTCGTTGCCCAGCAGGTCTGTAGTCCTATAGAAACAGTAAGGTGCTGTTAATCGAATGCACTTGATTAACTGATCATCAGTAAGTGTGAGCACCTGCGTAAAACCAAACATTTTCACTTTTTGCTTATGTGTAACTGTCAGATATGTGACAATCTTCCCAGGAGTGAATGACCCAGTAAATTCACCCCAAAGTCAGACGATGCAATACACAGTAATAGCATCTCAGAGTCTACATGTCTTTTGTCATGTCCAGACCAGACAGTGGAGATGTCTGAACATAATGTAGAGCACAATTTTTGGTGAAAACCAAGCGCAGCAAATCACCACAGCACTGTGGTGGAGGGGTGGTGATCTGGCCTATTTTGCAGCAACAGAACCTGCACCTCACAGTCATTAAGTTTGAACTCTATAAGCCAAACTATTTTAGAGTCAAATGTGAGGCTGTCTGTCTGACAGATGAAGCTGAAATTGGGCAATGATTCCAAGCAAAACAGTAAATCTACAAGAGCATGACCAAAAAAGAAAAGAATCACGGTGCTGCAATGGCCCAGTTAGAGCCCAGACCTCAACCTGATTAAAATGCTGTGGCAGGAACTTAAGAGAGCTGTGCATAATTGAAATCCTTGCTAACCGCAATGAATCGAAGAGACACACAAGTTAGTTATTGCTGTTATAGGTGGTTCTACAAGCTACTCAATCATGGGTTGTACTTTTTTTTCCACACACTGCTTCTGCATTTTGGTTCAGCAGCTACAAATAGAAAAAAAAATAAAATAAAATAAAATAAAAAAAAAATATATATATATATATATATATATATATACCTCACTGCTTTGGTTTTGGCATACTAACCACTAACTCAAAAACTGACTTGTAAAAAAAAAACACTTTCACTTCATTCAGGAAGAGCTACACGTAGGAGTGACAGAGTACAAGTTGCAAACAACCGTACGTCTGGCTGACCTGTAACTGAGCATAGGTTAAAATTTAACATACAGTGAATTGCATGCATCACTCTGTAAATGAAAAATCAGATCAGTAAACTGATCCTTCATTTCCTTGATGGCATAACATCCATTTCACAAATGATTGGTGCACAATTCATACCATGCCTGCTGAACAATCACTAATCGATAAAGTATCACATTTACTTTTACTATTATTGGAGCAAGACCTATAAATTAAAGCTGGAGTGTGAGTACCGAATGAAAGCAACAATGACGACAAAGTATTTCATGTGTAGTGGTTTACACTAACAAGCAAAAGATCTCTGGTTCAGTTTTGCCAAATCAAACATGTGAAGTGACCCCTTGTGAATAAGGAAGCAGCTAAAAGTCACATCTGCACATCCTAAAATGAAAGACCTATGATCTAAGAGACACAGTCTCTCCAGTGCGTCCTGGGTCTGCTCCAGGGCCTCTTCTCGGTAGCAGTGCCCTCTCAGATAGACCTAGAAGGCAGCCTAGTCAGATGACCGAACCACCTCAACACAACAAATATATTACTTATAATAATAATGGATTGCATTTATATAGTGCTTTTTGAGACCCTCAAAGCGCTTTATAATTCCACTATTCAGTCACTCTCACATTTACACGCTGGTGGAGGCAAGCTACAGTCGTAGCCACAGCTGCCCTGGGGCAGACTGACAGAAGGGAGGCTGCCATATCGCGCCATCGGCCCCTCTGGCCAACACCAGTACGCAGTCGGTAAAGTGTCTTGCCCAAGGACACAACAACCGAGACTGTCTGAGCCGGGGCTCGAACCGGCAACCCTCCGATTACAAGATGAACTGCCAATTCTTGAGCCACGATCGCCCTGTGTATTTGTGCAAAAATGTACCAGACCTTTTCTTTTTTTAATGAAAATAAAATTTGATTTGATTAACTTGCAGCTCCCTGGAGAAGTAGTATTTGCAGCAGTTTTGTTTGACAGGAAAGCCAACTGGAGTAATTACAATCTTTGCAAATCAGTCTTTGTACTGAGACGGTATAACCCCCCAAAAAGACATTCATTAAAGTTTCTCTTAGAGCAGTTTAGAATAATTGTTTTACAGTTCTCAGTATCAGCCTTTCTCCTGATCGCTTGGATAATATTCTAATATGCTTTATGCAACAAGTTAATGCCTCAGCAGTTCCTCTTTCACCTTGATACACAAGTAAAGGTGCATTTAATCTTATGATAAAGGCAAGTAATTGAACTTCTGATAATTTTGACATGAATGGACTTGTGAAATCCTCTCTGCAAATTTGTTATCAATCAATGGATTGATAATAACATGCAGTTTACATGCGTTTCATCACTGATAGCCACACACTACTCCACTGTATCTTCACAATAGCACCTCTTAAGAGACTTTCATTTTAACCTTTGGGCTTTAAGTTGATAAGAACAACAAGGTAAAAAGACTAATGATGAAACTGCCCGTGCAGTGTGGCATCTAAATTGCAAACACTGTCTGAAATACTGAAACAGGCTGCCTATTTCTACCTGAATACAGCAAAGTAATAACAATAAGTCTAAAAAATAGCTGCTGATCCAAGAAAAGCAATACTAAAATTTACACTGCAGAGGCACGAATCCAATATGAAGGAACTATTCCCATCTAAGGTTGCATCGGTGATGATAATCTCCCTCATGACATGCCTTATCCTTAGATGCGAGCCACTGCACCACTGTGACAACAAACAACATTGTTCATCTGAATGTCTACTGAATAACAATGAAACAGATGGCCAGATGCTTCACTGCTGCATTCCTTTATAGTTAATAATCAAGTACTTGCTGTTTGATCTGTTTTTTGTTTTCTGTGCAATACTGCTTTTCATTCACTACATTAATATCTCTTAAAATGACTGGCTTTTCTCCTTCGCCGTGTCAGGGCAGCTTGCATTCGGATAAGCCTTTAAGGAGAGGGGGCTAATTCGATTTGGCCACAGCCAACTGCACCAATTAAAGACACATCATCAAACTCGGCTTGAAGGATAGTGCTGTGCTGTACCAAAAATACCTTTGCAGCAGCATTTACAGCCCAGAGGCAGTCAGAGGGAGCACTCCCCCTGCCTGCTAAAGCAGGAGATCCCTGTTTGATTTTTGCTGGAGACGTTTTGTTTTTTGGAGAAAGCCCCCAAATAAGCCCCGAGAAGGAACAGTGAAGAGAGAAGAAGCAGATGAGGCAGATTGCTTGTTTATGCTGCTGCATTCATCCTGGTGCTGCTGAGGTTGGGGTGGGAGGGAATGTTGTGAATGACTGAGGCAGCAGAGCAGCTGAGTGAGACTAACAAGTGGTTGCCATGCAGCAGGAGCAAGCGCGCGTGCTTCTGGAGAGAGAGCTAGAGAAACAGAATGATAATGAGCAGCGGGCAGCAAGTAAAGGAGCATGAGGACAGGAGCTCTATCTCTCAGAATAGACATATAATAGCTAGATCCAGCCTTCCGCTTCCCTTCCTCTGTTTTAATCTCTTCACCTCTGGCTTTTTGGTTAGATGAGCAGTTAGCCTAGCACATCCAGAATGCCAGGAATGGATGAATTAATGGATATACATCTGAAGGCTTCAAGAAGGAGGAGTTGTTCGGAAGAGACAGCAGCAACAGGTCTGTAAGGATGGCACGATAATGATGGTGAGACGCCTGTTTTTTCTCCCTAAGACATCCTCACTAGAGAATCTGTCAATGCAGTCCCTCTCTCTTTTACCTTACCTCACTGCCTCGCTCTCTCTTCTCTCACTCTCTCTCACCATCCACACTTGTGCAGTGTCCTCCTCATCATTCTGCTTCCTTCCTCCTCGTCTGTCTTTCCCTGTCCTCCCTGTTCATTTTCCTATCTGTATGTATCCCCCTTCTCTTTTACCCCCTCACCGCTTCCTGTCCTCTCACTCTGGCCACCTGCTGCTTGTGTTCATGTGAAAGATTTTGGGGTTGGGGTTGGGGGATTGGGAAAGTGCAGACTTCCACTTGGGTGACCACACCAATTTTTTGATTATGTTTGGTCATTTACAGTTTCCCTCTCACTGTCTAATGGAATTGCACTGTCGCGCAGGCATCTGCTTACATGCAACAGGTAGAGATTCCATTCCTGTGAGCGGAACATATATAGCGTCACATCTTCACAAGATGCGATGTAGTCATTCATTCCTCACTGCTTTGCTTATGTGTAACGGCTGGCTATGCACTGCGACACACTGTAATTCTAACCTGACTTAAAGACATGTAGTGATGCCTCGCTTTCAGTGAGTCGAGCCTGTCTCTTTCCTCGGTTCACGTATGCTCTTTGGGTTTTGGGGTTGTTTTTTTTTTTTTTTAATTTCTTTGCAAAATTTACAGGGGGGGTGGGGGTGATCTGTAGAATGAGAGAGATCAATCTTCAAACGTTCAATAGAGGCATTTATGTAGATACAGGAAACCTTGAATGAATTTCTCTACAGTCTATGCATTAACTGTTGCACTTAAACAGACTGATTGAAATGGATCTGCTCACAAGACATGATGGCCGATAGCTGACACCATCATTTAAACTCTGTCCAGGTAACATGCAGGCTTCTAAACGCCTGACCCTATCAGAGGAGAGATGAGGCACCTAGATGTTGGTTTACCATGAGCAGCGTCCACTACAACCACTCCCTTGCTGCCATGAGCGGAAACGACATGATGGCGCACTCTCTGACTCTGGAGCAGAAGACAGCCTTTGCCTTTGTGGGGATGCTACTGGTGTTTTTGGGGCTGCTAATAGTAAGGTGTTTCAGGATCCTGCTGGACCCCTACAGCAGTATGCCCTCCTCCAACTGGGCTGATGGCATTGAGGGGCTGGAGAAAGGGACGTTTGAGTACGCCCTTACTTAACACAGGGACACACGCATCAGTAGATGTCCTGGCAAACAAGAAGTGTCCATGGAAATCCATATGCATATTCACACACACACACACACACACACACACACACACACTTGCAAACATGAACGCACACAAGCTCCGCACAACCATTGCACGCTGAAACGCCATTAAGACATTACTGTGGCATACCAAACTCCAACAGCAAAGCCACGTGTGTTGTTTAATGTGTGTGAATTGTTCAGTGTCCGTGTGCGACTACATGTTTGTTGTATGCGTGTGAGTGTGCGAGGTGGTCATATTGTCCGCCCTTCTGCCAGGGGGTGTGTATTTCAAATCATCGATTTACACAGAACTTGGCTGAAGCTCCCTTTAACCCATACCTGCGAGATGAATGAATGTCTGTAGATAGATAATAAGAGATGGATGTTCATGGATGTTCATGGATGTTCATGGAAGTGGGTGGGAGATTAGGATGCAATGGATCTTTTACGATATAGTTTGAAGACTCAGGGACAAGATTCCTCATGTGAACTTAGAATGGAAGAGAGAGAGTGTTTGAAACTCTGCACAGCTAAATTGTTCTGCACAGGAATGTATACGAGTGGATACAGGGTAATATGTCTAACTAGTGCTTTGTAGACTAATCAAATCCAATCTGTGGATGATCCAAATGGATGCTGCTGCTGCTGTGTGTGTGCACTTCGGTCCCTTTCTGTGGTGTCTTGTTCTCTGAAGTCATGCAATGAAAGGCAACACGACAAACTGTGATTTACATTATGGTGTTACTGTTTCTAAATGATGCAAAATCAACTCTCAAGAGTTTGTACTGCTGCTTTTGTTTGAATGATGGTATACTGTATCCTGCCACAATCACGTGTCAGAGTGAAAGGAACAAAAAACAACCCCAACTGTTTACTTTGATACATGTGGCAGTGTTGCTCTATGACTTGTCAAGCATTACTTCCATTGTTTAGCTTTCAAGCGAAATGAGGACGAAAAAAAATTGGAAGGACTTCCTCATTCTCAGCACTGCTAGTTTTCTGACGACAAGGAGAAACTCTCACTGCTCGCCTGCCTGCATAGGAAAAGGTCACATGGAAAACAGGTGTGGGATGTGCGTCCCGCTGCACCTGAACATCTTTTTCCTGTAGTTTCGGTCTCACCTCCAGTCTTTCTTCCAGACAGAGGAAGAGAGAACAGTCCTAAGCAGAGATTCTGTAATTCGGCCCACTGCTCAAAGTCTGGAGTGTTCCTTTGCTAATTTCTATGGTCTACGGTTTCTCCTTAGCGCTGTGACTCTGCCTTACTGTGACCTTCAATGGGTTTATGTGCCTTCATCTAGAAAACATTAGAGCACCTGTTTGTGCGTGCGTGCCCGCGTACGCGTGCGTGTGTGTGTGTGTGCTTGAGTGTCATATCATGACGACAGGCCTGTCGCTTGCTCAGCTGGTGGTGGAGGTTTCTCATTGATTTTCGTTGGATCCAATGATGTAAAAATAAATAGAATTTTCTTCACTTTAAAATATTGCTTGCAAAGTCTTTGTGTTTTGTGCCTCTTGCTTCTTATGCGGGGAGATCTGTTTTACATGTGAGCACGCTACATGCTACAAAATTTCAAGCCTTTTTACATGGCCCGCTCGTAAGCTAGGAGAGCAGTTTTGCAACATTGCTGCAGCAACAGAGGGAAGGGGAGCAAGAGAGCTCCACAGGCTAATATTGGAGATTGTGAGGGACCAAGCAGCCAAAGCAAAGAGGACACAGGCAAAAAAAAGTATCTTCAAAAAGGGTTTTCTTTATTTTAACCCTCAAAAAGTCCAAAATTACCAAAATTCAAAAGCATACTTAACAGGCCCATAAAAGAGGTCAACTAAATATAACTCTACGAAAAGTAATTTCCAGAAACTTAAATAAAACAAAGTGAGACACAACTTAACTCACAAACTGACCTAATTACAAAGACATGAGGGTAGCTTTTATAATGATTTGGCCAAACCATTTACACACAATAGGGGGAAAACAAAAACACACTAATATTAACTAAGCACAGAATAACCTAACTAAACCTAAAACACCCCTGCTCCTGGTAAGCCCATGGTTGGTCCTGCTGAGCAGGCATTTTGTTCCTAGAGTCCTCAGCCACGCCCCTGTGTGGCTGATGCCATCAGAGATTTAGAAGCAGTTAGACTTTTATTTTATTTTTAAATAAAACATTTACAAATAGGTCCTCATGCAGAAAATGATGATATGCATGTGCATGTATGGTACGGTCTAAAGAGAAATGGGGGCTAATGCAACAGCAGACGCAAGCAGATCTGCAGAACCCACATGCAGTTTACAATGAAAGGCCACCCTGTTCATCCCCTCTGACACGCATCATTTGTCAGGAATGCAATCATTATTGCACCATTATCTCTGTCACCTACGTGACACCCTTATCTTAAATCTATTCTTAGCAGGAAAAGGCCCAATTTGCCCTCAAGACCACTTAAAAGAAAAATGAACCCGACATTCTAACAAAGGTTACCCAGGAAGTGTTTCGAAGCGTTTCTGCGTCGCACTGTCTTGTAATATGTCACTCTGCTGTCAGCTCGGACGGTGTCGTTTATTCGTTTAAACACTATAAATCGCTATCCCTTCATTGACTGGAATAAAACAAGGAGACAGTTCTTTGGATCTTTGGCTCCTGGGTTTGATGGAAATAGGAGCTGATGAATGATTACAAAATTATTATTGCACAGATCATGTGTTGATGGCATGGCTGAATAACGTACCTTAGCGTTGCTGATTATCGATCATTAGTTTTATAACTTGCGATCTTCAGACCTCACAGCTATGACCTTAAGGCCAGAAGATCCAAAAAGTTACATTTTTGTTTAAACCAAAAGCAATTTAACACAATCTGCTGCTTTTAGTACAAGAGCTTTAGGAAATCATTTTAGTGAGGTGAATACTGTAGTTTAAATGCCTCATTTTAACACTGCACTGGTTATTGTCAGTGCCCTTGGGGTCAGATCTAATGCTTTATCTAAGACTATTTAATTTTAGACTCGTGACTTGAGTTACATAAGTTACATAATTTGACAAGCCTCCCCATAATTGCATAATTGCAAGAACAGTGGTGCTAAAAATGGCACGTTGTATAGAAAACTCAAAATCATAAAAATATTCAAGGTGTTTATTTATCTTTTCACAGTTCACGCTGGGTTTGCTGGGTTGCTTTTGCATGTATAATCTTAATGTGGACAGGCTCGAAATAAGCGCTTTGAACAACTGTGGAAGCCTGTCTGAATGAACATATCAATGATTACCTACCTCGATATATATCATTGTTTGATAATGGTTATTAATGATTAAAAGGTTCTTTAATAATTTACTTTTAAATGATTAAAAAAAACTGATTCTTGGATACCCTTTTCTTAGTTATTTGCAAGTTAATGTTAATGCTAACACTGAAATCAATTCAAACCAGGGTGGTTTGAATTGATTTGATCAAGATAATATATATACAGAAAGTTTATTTTACCTGAATATTTATCATTATTATTAATGATAATGAAACGGTATATATTACCTGAGTTTAATATTGCAAGAAAACACTTCTATGTGTAGTAGTTATGTAAAAAAGCTGAATTTTCAGAGAAGTGCTGCTACTCTTGGATCAAAGGCTACATTACAGCCATCAAAGCCAGAAGTTGCGAGTTATTTCGCGTTTGACTTTTTCTCCTTTTCATTTTAAGGATCACGTTTGGTCTTTGCTAGATTATAGAAAAGAGAGAACATTTATCCAGCACTTAAAATTTTCTTGTCTTTTTTTTTTTTTAAATAGACCATATTTGAGTCCAGGTCACTTATTTTGTTTCTGAATGCCATAATGCAGTACAATTAGTGCAATAGATGAGTGGAGCTAAAAGGTTTGACCACTCTTTAATTTGCAGTCTATTGCTTCCTGTTTAAGATGTAATGCCGAGAATCTTGTCTGCTAATATTTTCACATTGCAGGCTTGATAGATTATGCAAAGGGGTTTTCTGCCTTTTTCAAGTGATTTGGATGTTAACGAGAGTGCAGACTCCCTTGTTCTCTGTACAAATTGGTGCATATGCACCTGCTACCACAGGCTCACAGTGTCCGCTCAACAGCTCTCTGAGGAAAGCTGTATACTGTGAATTTATTAAAGCAGATCTGGCAAAAGTCAAGCAGCCTGGATAATAAAAAAGAATCGCAGCAATTTCATGTCCCGGCTGCGGGAGAGTCAGCAAGGCCTGAGGATCACTGACTCTAATAAGAAAGCCGCAGTGTAAAATGAGACAAGGCCTGGGTCTGTTTAACCACCAAAAACACTGTAAACCTGGGAATGAACATGTGTCTCAAAGCTTAAGACTAATATCTCTATTAGTTGGATCGATTACTGCAACTCTCTTCTTTTTGGTCTTAGTCAAAAATCTATCCATAAGCTTCAAAGTGTCCAGGGCTTTCTGCTGCTCTCCCCCCGTCTTTGGAACTCCCTTCCTCCTGAGATAAGAAACCTCACTTCCCTCCCTCTTTTTAAGTCCAGACTCAAAACTCACCTGTTCACAATAGCCTAATCCACATAAACTTTTCCATCCTGCTACTTTAGTTTATTTTATTTATTTGCTCTACGTTTTAGCTTTACTATTTTGTAAATTATAACGTTTGTTGTTGTTATTGCTTGTGTACAGTGTCCTTGAGTGTTTTGAAAGGCGCTTTCTTAAATAAAATGTATTATTATTATTATTATTAGTATTATTATTATTATTTATTAGGTGTACAAGGCTTTTTGAGTCTGATTAAGAAAAAAAACGAGATGGGGAGGCAGAAGGGAAGAGGAGAGATCTAGTGTGCAGATCTTTACACTCCACATGGAAATTTTTCTTCAGCATGACTCAGTCAGTATCATTCATGTGTTAAACCATAAAAACTTTGAAACACTGATTTGATAGGCAATGAACAATTGATTGTCTCCTTTCAACTTAGATATAGAAACACATGCTGGAGTATCTTTGTCAGCCCGCAATACAGCCAAGGTCAGATCTCAAGTCGTTAGCCACCCTTTCACTGGGTGCATAAATCACTGTGGTGTATCAGTAATAAGGAAGTTTACCTGTTAAAAGGTCTTTTAAAGGCACTTCAGAAGTCATGTGGCTCTGGTGAAAGGCCTCCGGCATGTTCCTGTTATTCATGGTCTTATATTAACTCCCATTTTCCCCATTAATATGGCCATTTCTTCTGAGCTCGCCAATTCACTAACATTCCCCCATAACAATTTGCAGCAAAGAGAATCATTAGAGACATTTATTTAATCCGCTATATAACTCTGGGCCCAGTATACTAGTCACACGTAGATTCTCCTGTTATCACACCGTTCCTCAGGATTATATCTTATTGCAAACATATGTTATGAAATGTATATTTTTCTATTGGCCTACATTAGCCTTATCTTTTTCAGACTCTTTACAATATACACATCATAATGGGTCTGAAACCTGTTTAGTGAGAACTTCCATGTGGATGTTTCCAAATGATTCATCCATAGGTCTGAGGAAATACTATACTTAAACTGCAACCACAGAACAACATATGCTGTTACCCTACTCTTCACACAATAATATTAGTAATCAATTCTCCAGCACTCAGGCAATGAGCACCTTTATCTCTCGTTTGGTGTTTATGACTTGGTTAATAGTTAAGCAATGTCTTTGTGTCCCTTACGATGGAGCAAGGACATATCTGACACCCCTTGTTCGGATTTCTGAGGGTTGATCCAGTAAGTTAGCCAATAGCTGACAGCCAGTGTATGACCCTGGGATACATGGTATAAAGGTAAGCCATCTGAAAGAAACCCAGCTCATTTGCAAGGAGCTGAGAGTATCAGAAGAGTTCTCTGCAAGTCTGATCATAGATCATAGCCTAGTCATCAGTAAACAAGGACAACCACACCAAGTTGATCCAGCTCTCTGCGCTTTTGAAACTTTTGGATGTCTGAAGACTAGACTGTTCTTTCATCCTTGACGGTTTAAATCTGAGTCTCCCTCAGCATTCTTGATGGAGAGATTCAATTCTAACAAGGGGGGGCACATCAACTCTGCCTATGATTCCAACCTGGATGAACCTCCAGTTTATGAGGAGACCAACGATGACCACAGGACAGTGCGACCCTCCGTGATCAGCGCCTTCGGTCATGACACTCTGGACCGCGTGCCCCACATTGACTTCTACCGCAATGCAGGCAGCATGAGTGGCCACAGAGCTGTGCGACCGTCCCTGCAGGAGCTCCATGATGTGTTTCAGAAGGTGAGTGAATGTAGATGTGTGAGATGTATAAGATCTCTCTGTTTTTCCTCTATGGTCGGCACCCAATCTCCTCCTCTGTTAAGCCTGTTTTGTCCACAACCTGCCATTCTGCAGAAAATAGCTTGCACCCATTTTTCTCCAAATTCAAATCAGTGACGTTTTAACTGCAGGGTTTTTTTTCCCTCCTCTGCTGCACACTTCATTAGAAAGTGAAGTGATATATTTTACAGATGTTTATTCTTTCAAACATCCGTGCAGTAGCCACAGTCCAATTATTAGAGTCTTATCTTAAAACTTGTGAAACTAAAAAGGACAACAAAAGTTATTCTTACAACTGAATGACAACCAGCACTCTTGACACACTTAAGTTTTATTGTTTTTTTAATTATTATAAGGCTACATTGTCTAAGAAATGGGTAAGATTATTTAGGTTTATTGGCTGAATTAGGTTTGCAACCCTGGATGGTTTAAAAAAAAAGATATTTTAGTACCCTTGCCAGCAAAAAATGAAAAAACACAACCACCTATTTATTGCCATGAGAAAACAAAAACCACAACTTTTTATAATGCCGCCCCTTTTCTTGCAGCGGATTATGCATATAAACACCAAAAATGCCATCTAGTTACTGTGAAAATGTATGTTTCCTTCTGTGTTTTCATTCTTCCTCCAGAACGGGGTGATCTCTGTCCCAGACACATTGGAGGACGATGGCGAGAGGAGCAGTGGAACCCCCTCTGACGATTTAGAGTCTGCTGCTCCCACTGACGATATGAAGGGCATGGTAAAGTTTGGCTGGATAAGAGGAGTCCTGGTAAGTTATTTTAGGTCATGGTAAGCTTCTTTTTTTATTTAACCATGGTCACTCAACCAAAGATGAAGCTCTGTGGGTCTCGATAACACAACGAGGCCCAGTGGCGCTTTCGAGACCAGAATCTGGGAATGATTTGCATTTGCTCAGGACATGATTTTGATCTTGCTTTTGTGTTTCAAGGGCACAAAGGTCAGAAAAGGCCCCCAACATATTTTTTATTGGATTTTTTGTAATTAAAAGCCAAATTATGCTCAGTGACATTTACTCCATAAATTGAAATAACATTAAATCATGAAACACAGTGAGAAAAATAGACTTACACTGCTCTCTTCCACAGGTGAGATGCATGCTCAACATCTGGGGTGTCATGTTGTTCATCCGTCTGTCCTGGGTTTTTGGTCAAGCAGGCTGGGGTGAGTATGGCAACGATACACACATACGCACACATAAATAGCCACTAAGCCCACAGTAATGTTTTTTTTGTGTGTGTGAGCACTTTTGCTGAAAATGAGTCCGCCTGTAACTCCAGCCCTTATCAAACAGTGAACGCAATAAAAAATAATCTATTTACCTGGTGAAAATGTATAATCTGGGGCAAAAACAGACCGATCCCAGAGGTCTGTGTTGTCAAGGCCAGTGCCGATGCTGTTCCATGTAATTGCAGGGATTGGAGATAATTAAAGGATAATTAATGAGCTCCCTTAATGATCTATACCTGCTCAAGGTCTGTTGGGAGAGGTAGATAGTGGTGTTTGTGTGTGTGGATGAGAGAGAAAGTGAGAGAAATAAAAATAGGAGTGGGGCTTTGAGTATGACTTCATTAATTTGTTCATTGCTTCAGAACCTATAGATCAGCTGGGTAACCCATGGGGTTCCCATGAGACGTTAAAGTTTAGCACTTTTAAAGCTAACTGTGGGGAGGAAGCTTTCATGTCACACACAGAGTGTTTTACACCTAACTAAGCAGTGCTGTAGCTGGACTTTACAAAAGTGATTATTTGCATATTTGCATTTCAGGTCTGGGAATTGTGATCATCGCGCTCAGCTGTGTGGTCACCACCATCACTGGCATTTCCATGTCCGCTATTTGTACTAATGGTGTGGTGAGAGGAGGTAAGGCAGCGAAATTTCAAGATAAAGATAAAGGCACAAAGTTCCAAACAACACCTGAATATGAGCTCCTGAAGCACTTTTTATTTGTGTTTTTTTTTAAGCTGTATTTAACTTATCCTGACATTAAATCAACCAGTCACTGAATTTTCTATTAATCATTCCCTACTGCATGTGTCTGTGTGCGTTACATTGCCATTTCAGGAGGTGCCTACTACATGATATCTCGCAGTTTGGGACCAGAGTTCGGTGGTTCGATTGGTCTTATTTTTGCATTTGCCAATGCAGTGGGCGTATCCATGTATGTGGTGGGATTTGCTGAGACAGTGGTCGACTTGCTCAAGGTGAGACATGTTATATATATATATATATATATATAGATATAGATATATATATAGATATATATATATATATATATATAGATATATAGATATAGATATATTGTTTTTTGGGGGGGGTTTTTGTCATACACAGGAGAACTCTGCTATCATGGTGGATGAAATGAACGACATCAGGATCATTGGCTGTATTACTATTGTGCTGCTCTTGGGTATATCAGTTGCTGGGATGGAATGGGAGGCAAAGGTTAGAGCAAAAAACGGTGCTGTTTGTTCACCAGTCTCGTTTACTTGTACAAAAGCTTAAACTGTTTGCATTTGTTTCTCACCACAGGCGCAAATTATTCTTCTGGTTATCCTGCTGGTGGCCATAGTGAATGTTTTTGTAGGAACAGTCATTCCTGCAACCAACGAAAAGAAAGCCCAGGGGTTTTTCAATTACAGATGTGAGACATCCGCTCCAAACCGATACACATTTTTCATTACAAATAATCCCACTCACTCACAAAGTGCTGCTAACCCCTGCCGTTTCTCCTCACTCTCTCTTTTCACAGCCAAAATCTTCTTAGAGAATTTTACTCCAGCATTTAGGGACGGTGAGACATTTTTTTCAGTATTTGCCATCTTTTTCCCTGCGGCAACTGGGATCCTGGCTGGAGCTAACATCTCTGGAGACTTGCGGGTAACTTTTTCATACAGAGAAGAGTAATACATGGGGGTCATTAACTGCTACGTAACATAGGCTTGAATAAAGAGTTTTTATTTTTTTAATTCAAACTTATTTGTTTTACATAAATACATTTCTTTAAAGTCATTGTATTTAACTGTCAAGCACAGATCTGCATAATTTAACACAAATCTTTATTATTTCACAGGATGCCCAAGCTGCACTACCCAAAGGTACCTTGTTAGCCATCCTGATCACTGGTCTCACCTATCTGGCTATGGCTCTTTGTGTCGGTAAGTGACATGTTTGATTAAATGCAGCTCCAGTGAAATAAAATCTTCACTGGAATGAGTAAAACTGTGTATAGCATTACCTTGGGCAGATACAGTTTTACCAGGATCATACAATCAGTATCACTTATGTCCCTGAATATAAATGTGTCCTGAAAGCACAAATTTTATCTAAAAAATGCTAATTAATCCATCTGCTCTTTTCTTCGACTGGTCAGCTGCTACTGTTGTCCGTGATGCCACAGGCAACTCATCCAGCATCATAAATCACACAACACCAGTAATTTGCAACGGTTCAACAGCGGTTGCTTGTGAACTCGGCTACGATTTTTCTTCCTGTGAAGTAGAGAAATGCAAGTTTGGCTTGATGAATAACTTCCAGGTACACAACTTTCTAAATAAAGAAACTTTTAAGAAGAATTCAATTTCGTCATCTGTAATGCTCTCATCTTCTCATCACCTCTGATTCAGGTCATGACCTTGGTGTCTGGGTTTGGTCCTCTCATTATTGCTGGAACATTTTCAGCCACCCTGTCATCAGCCCTGGCTTCCCTTGTCAGTGCGCCTAAAGTCTTCCAGGTCAGTAGATCGCCACTGTTTTTTTAAATGTACTACAATAAAATGCAAAGTCATAGAGAAGCAAACCTGTTGCTCTTAACCTCTGAAAATATTTTCCTTCACATCATTTCTTTTCTCCTCAGGCACTGTGTAAAGACAACATCTACAGGGCCCTGCACTTCTTTGCCAAAGGACACGGCAAAAACAACGAGCCAATCCGTGGTTATGTCCTCACATTCATCATTTCTGTTGCTTTCATTCTCATCGGTGAGCTCGCTGCTGCTGTACCATACCACCCAAACAACCTTAAACCAACATTTCATGCTTTGTCTCAAACCACATAGCTAACAAAGTCTTCCAGTTTGAATGAATCAGAAAACACGTTCACACATCAACAGATCACTGACATAAACTAAACAAGCCAAACAACGAAAGGAAGATTTCATCTGACAAGTGGCGTCCATGCAAAGTGATACAGTTAAAACTCCTTCTTAGCAATCTGCTTATTGTGTATATTCACAAACCTGTTTCAGATACATATTGGTTCATGTTTAAGTTTGATATTCCCGCTCTGTGAAAGAATTTAAAGTGACAGAGATTTTCTGTCTGTGCAGGTGACCTCAACACAATCGCTCCTATCATCTCAAACTTCTTCCTCGCATCTTATGCCCTCATCAATTTCTCCTGCTTCCATGCATCTTATGCCAAATCTCCAGGTGGGTGTCTAAAAAGTAGCTTATAAAGGAAAAATTATGTTAGTAAAATCAGGTAGTTCTGCTTGTCCCTATCCTCATTTACCATTTTTTGTTGCTGTTAGTGTTTTAATCCATTACTTTGTATAAGTGACTTCAAATATTTAGGAAATAAAGCACTACCTGACAAACCGAGCTGTTTCAGCAGTGGATTATGTTTAATGGAGTTTGTTATATATAGTCTGTTTTCCATCACTTTTCTCACATTGCTCTTTGTTTTAATGCAGGTTGGAGACCGGCATATAAATACTATAACATGTGGCTGTCCCTGATGGGAGCATTGCTCTGTTGCGTTGTTATGTTTGTTATCAACTGGTGGGCTGCTCTGCTCACATATGGCATTGAATTCCTCCTCTACATATATGTCACAGTGAAGAAGCCCGGTGAGCTTATTTGATTGCTTGGAAGGATTTTTGCTGTGCAACAGGAGAAGTAGAGCTAACCTGTCCGGACTGATTTTATCTTCAGATGTGAACTGGGGTTCGTCCACGCAAGCGGTGACGTTTGTGAGTGCAGTCAGCAATGCTCTATCTCTGTCAGGCGTGGAGGATCACGTCAAGAACTTCAGGTAAAATCCTGCACTCAATTCCTGCAAGCACATATGAGAAACATTATTATCATAATAGTTTCAAAGATAATTTACGTTAGGTAAAACTTTTCAATCAAGGGGATTTTCAGAAACCTAAAAAAAAAGGAGATAATGTTCTTATTTCCCGTCTTCAGGCCTCAGATCTTAGTTCTGACGGGTTCGACACGAAGCAGGCCGGCTCTCCTTGATCTGGCTCACTCCTTCTCTAAGAACTATGGACTATGCATCACCTGCGAAGTGTTTGTGGTATGTAATATTGCAATCTCAGACAGTCTTAAAATCTTGATTTAAAAAATCAACCTCACATTTATATTAAGATTTGCAAAATCAAGCAAATGTAATTCATCAGAGTGCAGACTTAGCATGCAGTGGATGTTCAAAAGAATGTGAAGTAGGAATGAGGGAAATGCCAACTGTCTGACACTAAAGTTTAGGGTCAGGTGCACTTTCTGAATATAAAAAAAGATGGACCGCTTTTCCCTTTCACAAAAACGCTTACATTCAGCCGTATGGTGTGATCTCCTCAGGGCCCCAGATCAGAGACCGTTGACGAGATGAACAATGCAATGGAGAAGAACCAGTTGTTGCTTAAGAAGAAAAAACGTAAGGCATTTTACGCTGCCGTGGCCTGTGACAACTTCAGAGAAGGGGCTGAGAGTCTGCTGCAGGTCAGTATGGTCATAATTTATGTAAGAGGTAAATAAAAAAATCTAGTTAACCCACAATAATCCAGCGTATTAATGTGTAACGTGAGTTTTGATGAGAATATGATAGCAGATTCACAGAAGCAGGTTTTATTGACCCATGTCTTCCAAACAACACCCTACATCTGTTGATCTAGAGCTGTCTTAAAAATCTGGCCAGGACATATGTGCAGTAGAAAAGTTCGGAGCGGAAAAACAGTGGTATGGCTCAGACTATTGCACCGTCGAGATAAGGCCTCTTATGATTGTCCGGATAGCTTACTTCAAACAACACGGCAGATTAAAAGCTATAACTGATTAACACTGCATTTGGATGAGCTCCGGCAAAGATAAAGTGAGGTCTGCTGAGTGATCTGACAGTAAAACAGCCTTACAGTCTATTTCACTTGGAAACTTTTAAGCTTTCTAGAAATCATTCCCCCCTCCCTCTCTTAATCAAGGTTTTATACTCGGTTTTATAACCCCAGGGTAACATGGTGTCTGTATTGCTTCACTTAACAGCTCATTGTGATTTGGGATTTTATATCTTCCTCATAGGCTTCTGGTCTTGGCCGTATGAAGCCTAACACATTAATGATAGGCTTCAAGAAAAACTGGAGGACTGCCGGGGCAGAAGCAGTTCAGAGTTACGTGGGAATACTTCAGTAAGTGCTGAATAAACACACACATACATTTTTATAACAATAACACACTCAGTAATGAGAAGCACATTGAGAGTTATCATTTCATTTATTTTGTTTTCTCTGTGCTTTTTAAATGTACTTTATGAAGTTTGCAGTGCAGTAAAAAACCAGTGCAAAGTGTAGGCTTCTTTTATTTGATCATTTGAAATCTATTTTAATATGTCATTATAATACATGTGTAGCATTTATTTCACAGTAAATTCCATTTAAATCTTTAGGAACATACAAATAAACATTGTGGATGTATTCACATTGTTATGTACTTAAACATTTATAACCTGCTCCTATAATGTACATTACAAAGCCATAATAATGTGATATTTCAAATGCCCATATATCCTTCCCCATATGCTTACACATTGTTAATGCAAATGGCAATTAGAAACTTAGCATTTAATAACTCTATATAGCATTATTCTCACTTTGACCTTCAGATCAATCTAATGACCTTAAAGGGGAGGTCATAGGTCAAATGTGACATATTTTAAATTATGCATTTCACACACACCAACTGTACACAACAAATGTAAGTGTCATAGTTTCTGGGTTATAAGGGTTTTTGTCAATTTTCAGCGAATTAATCATGAAGTTGACCTTGAAGTTCTTAGTGGATGTAAGCCAGAATTTTTATTTTTTCATAAGAATTCATTCAAAAGTTTTTGAGCTATTGTATTTGTATATGACACACATGTACACCACAGACTACCGAAAGCACAACCTCCGTAATTAAGCATAAAGGTAATTAAGCATAAACAGGAGATCTGTGTTTGAACTAGCATCCTTATTCTCTTGTTGACAGCGATGCATTTGACTTTGAATACGGGACCGCAATGCTGAGGGTGAACCAGGGACTGGATGTGTCTCACATTGTCGAGGCAGAAGGTCTGTATGATATTGTCGTTAGGCTTTAAATTATTTAACCCGCAAGAGCTCCAGCATCAACATACCCATGGTAGAGAAAACAAACCACCAAGAAATTAAGAAAAACTGTTGTAAGAAACTGCTGTACATCTGTCACAACAACTCACAATAACCCTTTATAATAATAAAAACACTGATAAACCGAGATACTTTGTTCTGTAGATTAGAAGCTTTTAATAAAGGTTTACAACGGTCAGGTAGTTCACAGATAAGATATTTAAAAAAATGCCATTTATAGCTGTGTCTCTGCAGATTTGTTTTCCAATAAGAAAAGGGATCCTACCTTGTGTAACACATATTCACAGTCATGTTTCCCATTCTGTTTTTCAGAGGAGATGCTAAGGGCAGCAAAGGAGCAAGAGGCTCTGGAGAATGAGATGATGCCAAATGGAGGGAAGGGAAAAGGACTATTCAGGAAATCCAGGAAGTCATCTCAGCAAGTGCTCACGACCAGAGGTACCCATCTTACGACTGTCTCTAACTCCTATTTAACCCTCTCAAGGCAGACGTTGCCGATTTGCAACAGTTAAAAACTAACAACCTGATTACCCCACATACATATCTTATGAGTTTTTTTTACTCAGAAGTACCACTGCCGGACTTGGTTGTGCATTAGCAACAAAAAAACTTAATTTGAGCCTGAGATGGTTAACCCTTTCATGCACGAATTATGACAGCCTCACATTTACATTCATCTTTAGGTATGAAAAATAAAAATACTTAATGAAAAAATCCAGATTGAGATTGTCATAATTCATGCATAACAGGGTTAAATAACAATAATTACAATGAAACACGTCATATATCTCCAGTAACGTTAAATGACCAGTGGGTGGCGGGGGATGGAGTGACACATTAGTGTCTAATGTAGTGGTTTATGTGCAAGTAAACCATCAACACTGACACAAATACAAGAAAACAGCCTTTGAATAGCTGTCTACTGTAACGACCACTATGCCTGAAAGGGTTAAAGAAAAAGTTGCATCAAAAGATGAATGTGATCTCTTAATATGTGGAAGCACGTTTCTCTTTTTCAGTCTCCTCCACACACAGACTCAAATAGCGTACATTTAATAAATGAAACCAATGACTCTCTTTTTTTTTTTTTTTTTTTGGGGGGGGGGGGGGGGGGGGGGTGCTCACATTGAGACATAATTGAATCCGCCATTCCCACTAAAGAGGCCCCTGAGGCTGTAATCCAATAATACACTCCTTTTCGTCCACTTTGAAGAGCATCTTTTAAGAATGTTCCTTTAACCCAGACAGCAGAGGGTGCTTGCAGCCTGTAGCTCAATCTTTCTCTGTTTCACACGCACACGCCAACACACACTCATCCCTGAGCTGCATCTTGGCAAGACAGCGAGACAAGGCAGTCATTAGTATACAAAATGCACCCTACTCATTGGAGCATTAAACTTGAGAGACGGCCATTTCTGGTGATGTAGAGTCATCTCTTAATGTTGGTTTGTGATAGTTTTCATATCCGACTTTACAGTGAATTATATTCCCTCCTGCTGTTGCTCTCATATCTTTCTCCCTTTCTTTCTCTCTCCCAGTGTCGGTGTGTGGCTCTCCACCGCCACAGGTTGCCAAAATGAATGAGAAGCTGGTGGAAGCCAGTCTTCAGTTCAAGAAGAAACAGCCCAAAGGCACCATTGATGTGTGGTGGCTGTTTGATGACGGAGGTAATTCTTGGATCATTTTTATGAACACTGCCTGAAGTTCGTAACAGATCCAAATCCATAACATTCTCCTCGATATCACTGGAGACAAAAATATATGAAACAAGCCAAATCTTTAAAAAATAGTAGTCTCTGAAAGACGCAACACGGACCAATAAATAAAAAATGTGCTTCTCTTCTCTCAGGTCTTACACTGCTCCTCCCCTACATCCTCACTACCAGGAAGAAGTGGAAAGACTGCAAAATGAGGATCTTCATGGCAGGACAGCCTGGACGCAGTGATCTGGATAAGGAGGAGTGAGTAAACTAATTAATATTTCAATATCAATTACAGTTTAATATGTGGAAGTTAGACTGGATACATTAATTGGCAAGATATGAAAATTCATGTGCTGCTAACGTTACTGGAATGCTATTTAGCATTAACACCAAAATGAGGAAGTACATGTATAGGACAGCTAATCAGTGCGGGGTGATTTGACTTGCAGGATGAAGGGCTTGCTGAAGAAGTTTAGAATCAACTGCAGTGACATTAATGTCTTTGATGACCTACATATCAAGCCCAGGTCTGAAAGGTAACTGCCATTTCTTTTCACATGCACAAGTAACAGCGAACCAGATGCTGAAGTAGTAATAGTAAAATTGAATCACATTGTAATATCAGCATGCTACAAGTTTAGGGGAGAAAAAGAACATTTATAGAGAAAGCTCATGTTCTTATTTGCATTTCTCCAGCTTGAAGGAGTTACAGGAGATGATTGAGCCTTTCCGTCTGCATGAAGGGTCCAAAGACGCTGATCAGATTAGAGCCTTGCAGAAAGAGCAGCCCTGGAAGGTCACCGACAAAGAGCTAAGCGAGTTTGAGGAGAAGGTAAAAAGCACTGACACTAAGTAATAACCTTACACAGGCTACAGTGAAGATATCATGTATTATCTTCATATCAATATAAACAAAATAAAAAATTTATTGTTAAAAAAAAATAACTGTCGCTTGGTTACAGACACACCTCCAGGTACGACTGAATGAGCTCCTCAAGGAACACTCCAGATCAGCCAATTTAATCATTGTGTAAGTATATATTGTCTGAATAACACTACCAAGCTTAATCCAGTGTTGAAAGAACAATGTCTAACATATTTGTTTACACTGTTGACCCCCTGTAGGAGCATGCCCATAGCTCGTAAAGAAACGATCTCTGATTTCCTCTACATGGCCTGGCTGGACATCCTGACAAAGGACCTTCCACCCACCCTGCTCATTAGAGGCAACCACAAGAGCGTGCTAACTTTCTACTCTTGAGCACTTTCCATGCCAACAATCCGAGTGTGATATAGCTAGAAAGGAAAAGGAATGGTGTTGCCATAATGACAAGCCATGTTTAAATAAAATGTACAAGAATATTTAGTCTTCCAGGCCAGCAGAAAAGTGTAACACAATCAAGCATTTGTGGATAACTCCAGCATATAAGCATATATATAGAGAGGTATATATAGATATATATATATGCCCGCTAAGAAAGGACACACACACAAGTCTGTATTTCCGAAATTGAATTTGCAAATGTGAAATGTGTCCAAATATGAATGTAGCTGCTTAGAAAAACACATAGTCAAATCAATTCAAATCAGTTCATAAACAAAGGCAGAGACACAACCACGGCTGTGCAATGGTCAGACTGTAAAATAATTGTATATAGTAGATGTGTGTATTCTAGAAATGATCAACATCTTGTTATTGGCAACTTTATTATCAGTTCTTTTTTAAACACTTGTTATATTCACTGTGTAAAATACACTGCTGCCATTATACAGATGTTTACCTTTCACGTGACATTTTTTCAATATTTTTCATGTTACTTTCATAGTACACTTTTTAAGGGCAATGGAATAAGGTAGAACATTATAAATCAGATTATTCTGTAAATTTTACCCTTCCTATTTTAGTCTATCTATTTAAGCACATAATGTTAATCAGCTGAAATAAAGATTAAAAACATTTGTGATGTCTCCTTATGTGAATATATTATATTTATTTATAGTGTCAGATGTTCTTTGTCCAGAGAAATGTGTCAGTGGAGGGGGAAATGGGGTATATACTGCAGTACATAAATTAGATGTCTATTATTTTAAATGTATAGTATCTTACTTGGTACCTTACAGACATCATTTGGGTATTTTCTCATTTTATGATGATTATTCTATACAGTTTGGCACACTGGGAATAAAAAGTATGCACACTTTGAAAGTAGTCAGCAGAACCTAAGGTTTAACAATAATGATGTTTACCCTTCATCAGACATATTTATTCATTGCAAACCATAAAAGATCTTTTGAGTTAAAAGTAAAGCTGCACATGCCACCTACATATCAGCCAAATCAAGATCAGCCTTCCCTATCAGCAAATAAGACGACCTTTACCATTGGCAGTAGCCATAATCTGCTGTGTCACATCAACAATACAGAGTTCAAACATAATTTAGCGCACTTTAAAACTATTATTTTAATTGCTGTAGTTAAAATTTTGCAGTTTAAAGAAACAAGAAAAAAAACACACCTATACAGGCATAACTGGTCAGTATTGGGCCACAACTCCCTGATTATATTATGTGTCTATGAATATATTACACTGAATGTGAATCCCCTTTTAACCACTTTTAACCCACAGAAAGAGCTAAAATTTGTGATCCAACACAAACTTTTCAACTGATGGTGATATTCACCATCAGTTGAATTGTACCATATCACCCTATTAGAGCACTTCGCTCTCGCTCTGCAGGCCTACTTGTTGTTCCTAGAGTATTTAAAAGTAGAATGGGAGGGAGAGCCTTCAGTTTTCAGGCCCCTCTTCTGTGGAACCAGCTTCCAGTTTGGATTCGGGAGACAGACACTATCTCTACTTTTAAGATTAGGCTTAAAACTTTCCTTTTTGCTAAAGCATATAGTTAGGGCTGGACCAGGTGACCCTGAATCCTCCCTTAGTTATGCTGCAATAGACGTAGGCTGCCGGGGGATTCCCATGATGCATTGAGTTTTTCCTTTCCAGTCACCTTTCTCACTCACTATGTGTTAATCGACCTCTCTGCATTGAATCATATCTGTTATTAACCTCTGTCTCTCTTCCACAGCATGTCTTTTATCCTGTCTTCCTTCTCTCACCCCAACCGGTCGCAGCAGATGGCCGCCCCTCCCTGAGCCTGGTTCTGCCGGAGGTTTCTTCCTGTTAAAAGGGAGTTTTTCCTTCCCACTGTCGCCAAAGTGCTTGCTCATAGGGGGTCATATGATTGTTGGGTTTTTCTCTGTATCTATGAAGCGCCTTGAGGCGACTTATGTTGTGATTTGGCGCTATATAAATAAAATTGAATTGAATTCAAAGGAGAAAATCTTAAACTTCAACTCTGTTCTCAGATAAAGGGATATAGATACTCTGAGTATGATCTTTGAACATCGGCTGTTTTTTCAGTCATTTTCAGGCCAGTCCTTGTACCTGACCATGTTTTTGTTTGTTTGTTTAAGTTGTTTAACAGTGATCTAGGAATCATTCAAGCATAAAAAAGACTGTAACAGACAACTTAATTCCTAAAAAGCTGATCCAGAATATGAGAGATGCATCTGGCCTTTCAGTTGTGACCAGGGAGACTAGATGGAGGTATGCCAAATGACACAAGATCAAATCAGTAGTACCAGGTCTTATGGACTGAGGAAACAAATTTGACACTTTTGGTTCAAATCATCACTGTATACAGAGAAGGCAAGGAGTCCAACAATGAGTGTCTATAGCCATTCGTAGGCTGTGGTTTAAGACTGCATTTCAGCCTGTGATATATGGGATCCTGTCAAAATCAATACACTCAAGAACCAAGAAAAATCAGATTTTGAGCTACTATCTGGAAAGCATCTGATTGCCAATAGCTTAATTTTTAAATAGATCCCAAACACATGGCCAATCCAGTAAAAGCATACCTAGATAGAAAAACAGCACCACTAGTCATGGATTGGCCTCACCAGATCCTGGACCTTAACTTTACTTAAGTAGCACGGAATCATCTTGCCAGAGAACAGAGCGAAGCTGTTTCCAAAAAACAGCTTCAAAATGCCTGAAGAATTCAGGCTGTGTTGACGAATTAAGGTGATCATACCATATCATTTAAAATCTGTCAGACAATGCTCAGGATTTTTTACGAGTCTGTTGTGGTCAGTACCATCCTCTATGCTATTGTGGTCAATACCACCCTGCTATTGTGGTCAGTCGCAGATGCCAATCGACTCAATAAAACTGATCCGAAACGCCAGTAGTGTTGTGAGGATGGAGCTGGACTCCCTTAAGGTGGTGTCAGAGAGGCGGGTGTTGTCCAAGATAAGGACAATGGTGGATAATACCTCCCACCTTCGCCATGACATGCTGGCCAGTCACAGGAGAATATTCAGTGAAAGACTGAAATTACCCAAATGCACCAAAGAACGATGCAAGAAATCAATCCTGTACGGTGGCCCCTAGAGACAAAGCATGTACAAACTCTCTAGGGGCCACAGTAATCCTGCCCATCTAATGCACACTACACAGTGCAATAGTTAGACTCTTTTGCACATGCTCTTTTTACATTATTAAATTTAGTTCAGTTTGTTACTGTTATTGTCTTACAGCAAATGTAACGACATTATTTCCTTGGCGATTAATAAAATATTTTGATTCTGATTTAAATCGTGATACCAGCACGTTCAGATGCTATGACGGCATGTAGGGGTCATGCTGTGGCATATGGAGTAGGAGATGTCCTGCTCTTTGGAGATGACTGCACAGCATTTTGGGTATGATGCAGCAGCGTTTGGGGATAATGCCAAATCTCGGTGCTGATGCCACGATTTGAACTAGCCCAGCTGCTGTGACAGCAAATTAAATTTATATTTAAAAACATAGGCAAGGCAAGGCAAGGCAAGTTTATTTGTATAGCACAATTCAACAACAAGGTGATTCAAAGTGCTTTACAGAGACATTAGAAACAAGAACAAATAAAAAGCATGATTTAAAATTGATTAAAACAAGCAAATAAACTAACTAACTAATTAACAAACAAACAAACAAACAAACAACAGTATATAAAATCAAAACAGATAAAATCAGAACAGTAGATAAAATCAGTAGTTAAATGTAAGTTTTGAAATTTAAGCTTAAAGTGTGGATTTGGTGCTTTATTCAAATGCAGCTGAGAACAGGTGAGTCTTCAACCTGGATTTAAATAAACTGAGTGTTTCAGCTGATCTGAGGCTTTCTGGGAGTTTGTTCCAGATATAAGGAGCATAAAAGCTGAAAAACATACCCTATCAACCAGAACTGGGTTGCGAGTCGATACGACGAAGAGTATATAAATCGTGTTTCGTTTCTTGGTTCTAGCCTATCAAATCGTTTGCGTACTTTATACGCTGCTGAAGCTTAGAGCTGCTCCGAGACACGGGGGGGGGAGTGCGGCGTTCGTGAACCTGAGAAACCTGCAAAACGAAATTATTAACAGTATGGCCCGAATACTGCTGAAGGACTTTCAACTATGCTCGCGGGTTTTTAACGCTGCTCCGCGTTTCTTGGGGAAAGAACTGCACTTTCAAATGACAACTAAAAATAAAGGCAAGCAAGAAATTACGAGCGATAACACCACCATGACCGACACGCCAGGAAGTGCTTAGTGGCATTAGCTTTGCTAGCCTGCCTAGCGTTTTGTAACTGTCTGCTTTGGTTTGGTCATGTTCTTTTCTTTCTTGTTTGTCGTGTTCGAACCACGTAAGCGAAACAGTCATTCTGCTTTGTTCGGATATATAATGTATAAGGCTTATGTCAACGATTTCCTTTTTGTTTTTGTAGGCTGATATATTTTTCCACCGGAAGTTCGAAATATTTATATTAGTAACTCTCGCGAGAAAACTCACGTTAACTACTTTGACTGAACGCGGGAATCTCATACAAATAATCTCGCAGACCCGGGAACACACTGAAGCAGATTGTTGGTGGAAGTTTGTAGTGTCGTCCTTTAATTATCAATTACTTAGTTTTTAGTAGGTTTTAATTTTTTATTGTACTGTAGGTTTTTAATTGTGCATACTTTGCCAACATGCCCGTCCTAGAAGTCACAGATGCTTCTGCAGTTTCTCCATCAAAGAGAACAAAGACAGAAACAAACCCTGCAGAGGAAAGACCTGTCCTCAAATTTGCAAAACTTTCTGAACATGCTACGACCCCGACCAGAGGCTCAGCTAAAGCAGCAGGTTATGACCTCTACAGGTTAGTAACTCTTTAAACTGAAATTGTTAGGTTAGGTTCACTAGATGCCTAATTTGTGACTGTTGATGTGTGTGCATGTATATTTAAGTCTGATTGTACCTTTAACTTAAAGTATTATTTTAAAAATGCAGATACGCTTACCTTTACTGTCTTTACTTAACAGTGCGTATAATTACTCCATTCCTCCTATGGATAAGGCCATTGTAAAGACAGACATTCAGATAGCAGTTCCACATGGCTACTATGGGAGAGTTGGTGAGTGTCTCTCTGCTATTCAATTTTTATTTGTTTTTGGGGTTTTTTAATTTTATTTTATTTGAGTTATCTGTTGTGTGAACTCGTGTTAGTCTTTCCTGTTTGTGCACCAGTTGTAAAACACCAGGTCGCCTGTAACTGTCTTCTTGTGGTTTTTCCCTCCCCAGCACCAAGATCTGGACTGGCAGCAAAACACTTCATTGATGTTGGTGGTGAGCTAGCTAGCTATCTGACCTAATCATTGCAAGTTAACCCCAGTAGTGTACAGACATGACATTTTAATTTGTGTTATGTGTCGCATGTTCTCCTCAGCTGGAGTTGTAGATGAGGACTACAGAGGAAATGTTGGTGTTGTGCTGTTCAACTTTGGCAAAGAGACGTTTGAAGGTGAGTTATGGTGACAATAATGTATATTGTCAGTCTTTCATAACCACAGTAACCAATGAAAGTAATCAGATTAGGGGATGATATCCATGCGCTCCGCTTAATATAGATGCAGTATGGTACGAAAGTAGACTTGGATACTTTAAAAGAATGATGCAATTATCAGCTATTATTTATCAGTAAAATTTGTGATTTAAAAAAAAAAAAAAAAAAGAATTGGTATTTGTGTGAAAGACTATTTAAGCTATTGGCTTCACTTTGAAGACCAAAAAAAGGTCTAAAAGTGATCTGAGAATGATAAATTGAGCTTCACATATATTGCTTATATTTCATTTAAGACAAAAAATAAATAATATTTTTACTGTTGACACTTTTCAGCCTATTGGAGCTTAATAATGAAAGTATACACATAAACGCTTGATATGAATACTTTTATCAATCAGTCAGATTTAAAGGTTATCTCATCTGCTTCCTTTTAACCTTACAGTGAAAAAGGGCGACAGAGTTGCTCAGCTGGTGTGTGAGAAGATCTGCTACCCAGATCTGGTGGAGCAAGAGGTAAATTCAAAGTTGAGTTTATTGGGTAGATCTAATTAAAACCGGTGCAACATAGATGGTCATGAAAAGATGCGAAGCTTCAGCTGTGTGGCTATTAGAAGCTGCCATTTTTGGTTGCTCTTGAATTATTATAGGCTATTCTACTTAAAGATGTCTAGGCTTATGTCTGTGAAACAAAATGAACGTGAACAGCACTACAAGTGACACAGAAATTGTCATGAAGCTGAATCTCATCCTCTGAGTTTCAGAACCCGAAAATTAGTCTTCTTTAAGGTTGCTTAAAGAAGTCGCTTTGTGTTCAGAGTAGGAAAAAGAAAACTATGTAGAAATAATAAAGGTTTAATAATGCATTTGTTTTCTTGTGTATTTCTTCAGATTAGTTTTAGTCTTTAAATCCAAGTGTTTGCCTTTATTTATTTATCTTTTCTGTTTTAGACACTCGATGAAACAGGCCGTGGCGCTGGAGGTTTTGGATCAACTGGAACCAACTGAAACCCTCATGTGTTTTTAAAATATGTTAGTCTTAACTTTGATAAAATAAGAAATAAAGTTTTGTTTTATATTTGAGTCTAGAGTTTTGCTGGGACTTAAAACCATGCGTTCCTAGTAAAAGTTCACTAAAGTTATAAATTCTCAACAAAGCTATTCTTCCATATGGCCACATGGGGGCAGTCATACACAAGAATGTAATCTGCTCTAACTATTTCATCCGCCAGAGACTTGGTAACTTCCCTTTACTTAATACAGACGTGTGCAGAAAGAGGACATATAGGTGCCTGCTCAACTTGGTTACAATGGTAATACAATTCAGATAAAGGGGGGGAAACACAGCAGTGAGTACATGTACTCCAAAAATGTTTTTATTGTGAATTTACATCTAAACCCTCACTGATGTGTACATGGAACACAGACTGGTGTCAGGCTGGTCCATTGCAATGCAGCACTGATTTTGACTTGTGAGAGAATATGTGGCCATGAAGACCTCAGTGCATAATCATGAAGGCCCAGGTTTGGCATCATCAATGTGTTTTGTGTGTGCGTTTGTGTGTGTGTCTGTATGTATACACAGTTTACAAAGGAAGTAGTTGGTCATTATAAGCACCATTACAACCCCTTCCCCTCTATTCCAGGGGCTTCCTCTAGTTTACAAAAGCTTCATAGATTAAAAGTGGCATTGATTATTACAGTATAAACACAATTTACATGTAGTATAGAGGAGAGCAGGCAGGCTATGAAGCTAGCTGTTACTGTTGCAAAGACACGAAACCTTCAGAAAGGCCAATGGGATTGTGCCTTGTTCACTACTGAGTGCATTCAAAAGTCTATGTGGATGTGTTGCTAGCACCAGTAAATATGAATTATTCTAGTCAGTAGGAAAATGGAAAAGCATAGTTCAAAAATACGCGGTAGGAGTTGTTCAACCTCCGACATAGCTACATCTCAATAGTCCACAATGGGTTCCTCTCCTCTCCTAAGCCTTATTTGGGGAAACAAAGAAATGTGTGTATCCAGGTTTGATAGTCATTTACCTGAGGGGAGGAAATGAATTTATTTCAGACTATTGGGACTCGCCTCTTTCTTTTTATCCCCCCGCCACTTAAGCTGAGTTCTAAGAAAACAAACAAACTTGGCCCTTAGAGCTTTCTGCAGTCCACAAGCCCTTCAATGCGGCATCCGATTCCACATATCATTATACAAGATTAAACCATACAATTACAAACCCTATCCACACCCTCTAGTGCTTTAAACGCAGCTGGAGTGGTGTGTCGGGGTGATATGCTTTTTATTTCGACTGGAATCTTTCACACCTTCGGTGGATACTTTCCACAGAAATTGTACCTATGATATGCAGAATCATCTTTGGTGATCAAATGACACAGAACAGTCCATCCCCCCCACCCCCGTCTTGTCTCTTTGGTGGCGAGCCCTTAGAGTGAGTAGACGTTAACCCTTAGCTGCTGAACCAGAGTCAGAAATGTTTGGCCTTTTTCAGGAGGGACTGTGAGCTTGACACTGGATTAGCAGCTGCTGGCAACATCCGCCTCAGTCTTGTGATGGTTAATGGAGCATGATCTGCACCCTCATCTTCAGTATGTCTCCCAGCTGTCCTGTGAGGTAGTCTTTATCATGTTGGTCCTCCAGTTCAGCCAGCTCCTTCTTCCTGTAGAGGGGCATACTGCTGATCTGAAGGTAGTATGCGCCTGGCACGAGGCCCTTCTTCTTGCTCAAGTGCAGGTAGCTGACACCCTCCCTCTGGTTGATTTTGAAGTAGCCTTCCTCATTCCCGTAGTCGATGCTGTAACGCACATGGTCGCTCAGTGTGCTTAAGGCCGGGGTAAACTCGAGGATGTGGTCGCGGTTACTCAGGTCACTGATGTTCAGGTGGAACTGGAGAGTGTCTTCGATGTCCACACTGGCCAGGCTGACCGCCTCTGTCTCAGTTAGCTGCAAAGAGAAAATGTGGTCTGGCTGAGTTTAGAGGCTAAAGATGTCCAATAGTAAAGTTGTGTGCAAACACAGCAGAGTGAATCAGTGTTAATTAAAGTCTGACTAGACGCTGGAGACATTATGAAAAAAAAAGAGACTTGTAATCAGTTGGTAGATCTGTCATTTAATACTGATTTTCACAAAGTTGTTCCTTTTTTTACATGAAGGTTTTGGTCCCATTTCTGTTACAAGGCCTTTCCCTGCTATAGAGGGGAAAACTCTTTGTAAGAAATCAGGGACCTTCATTTATTTATTTTATTAAGACTTAAAGTAGTGAAATATAAACGTAGTGTCTCTTATAGAATCCATCAACTTTCAAAACCTTCAATTTCTCTTAAAAAAATACAGGGGACAGTGGGCTTCATACATACCTGCATGTCTTCCAGAGGATTTTCCTGTGTTGAGTTAATGCTGCGACGTTTGCGTCCCTTCTTGGGATAGCCATTGATTTTACATTCGTAGCAGGCCTCGGGTGAGAGGGAATTATCCTCCATTTCACTTCCCTGTCCAGGACTTGTGAAGCCCAAACCTGTGACGCAGTGTCTGAAAGCAAAAGTAAAGCCATCAGTAACCTATAAACACAGAGGAAACGTTACCACCGCATTCGCTCGTTTACTTACCCTTGTCCTGCACGGAAGTACCCAGGTGGACATCCACATAAGTAGCCTCCATCCGTGTTTGAACAGCCAAACTTGCATGGGTTCTGGCTCGTGGAGCACTCGTTGATGTCCGTGCAGCCTCCGCTGGTCTGCTCGTAGTTAAAGCCGGTGGGGCAAAGGCAACGGAAACTCCCCAGGGTGTTGTGGCACGACGCTCCCCCGCAGATCTGGCTGTTCAGGCACTCGTTCTCATCTGGGTCACAGGAAGTTGACGGGAAGTAAACAAACATGGGGTCATTCCAGTTAAAAGAGACAAACAATACTGGGAAAGCCTGCAATGAATGTCGTAAATATGTGCAGACATTCAAACTAAAATTAGAGATTTAACTAACCACCACTTGTTTATTCGGCGGTGCACACATCAGGACACACACAGTACATATAATTGCTTTCTCGATAACTTAGCTATTCCTACTTATTTTACATACCAAATGCATTTTTGATGTTACCCTACCTTTTATTTGATTTTTTACCTACTTCAATCGTTCATTAGCACTAACACAATAAATTGAGAAGATTTTCTAATAAAATAGACTCTATTGGAGAACTTCAAGGCTATATGGTTGATATTTTAGCAACCAATTCATGAGGATGTTCCAAAATGAAAGAATTGTTATATTTGCTGTCAAAGAGGACAGCGGTATAACTTACCAACACACTGATTCCACTGATAGTGCTGCAGGTAGCCTTGGGGACAGCTGCACCTGTATCCACCTACTAAGTTCTGACAGCCATGCTGGCATCTGTGATTGCCGTCACACTCATCCATATCTGTCAAACGCACACACACACACAACACAAAATTACTCAGAGTCTTTTCCTGTGATTAATCAGCTGATGCTGGGTTGGAACAAATTGTTTTTAGACCTTCGCAGGTTTGTCCGCTAGGATCTAATGAGAATCCCCGCTGGCAATCGCAATTGAAGCTGCCTGGCGTGTTCTGGCAGACGCCACTGGAGCCGCACAGATTGGGGTCTGTTGCGCATTCATTGTTGTCTGCATGGACAAAAAGGGAAGGTTCAGACAAGGGTAAAACTGGAAACATGGCATAAAGGCTCATTACCCTGATTTGGACTTGCTGAGTCAATAAAAATTCATTCACAGTTGGCACCGGCCTCTAAAAATAGGTCAGGTTACTGTAAACTCTTGGTACAAACTGTCTTGATGTCTGAAAGGGGTTCAAGAATAAAATCCCTAATCAGCTGAACGAAGATCAGATCAGAAGTGGCAAAAACAAATATTTAAATTTGAATTCCTGACCTTGGGAATAAAAGAAAAGCCAGCGCTCGTTAACAAGAGTTTTCGGGGGAAAAAATGTAGAAGTGGGTGTTTGAGAAACAGGTTTGATTGTTGTGATTGGAATCTGTGTAAATCTGAACACAACGTTGAAGTTCATGCTGGGAAACAGAGTAATCTCTAAATCTCAGCTTTTAAATGTGTTGTTATTTTTCACAGTTGGTTGAGATTTAGAAAGACTGCTAACACGTTTGCAGTTTAGCTTTCCATTTGAAGAAACAATCAGTGCGTGGGACATAATGCTAAAGCATAGCAGGATAGTCTACTTTGTCCCCAGGCAACCCAACTATGGGTTTCAAAGCTGATTTAAAGTGGACACGTTATGATTTTCCTTACTGGTGTCAGTGGATGTAAAGTATTACAGTTGTGGATTCATGCTAAACACGGGTAGAGATTCACATAATAAAATCTGTGCATGTACAAGCAAACCGCATGTTAGTAAATGCTCAAACTGTTTTATTTACTCTTGTTTCTGTAAGATGTCAAGGACATTGGATATTCTTAATTTGGTCGGTGATTATAGCAGACACACCCACCCACTGTTTATGAGGGGCAGCCAATTACAGGAAAGATGGCTTAAAGGGAAAGGATCAAAATGGCTTGATTGAAAGAGGGGTCATTTAAAACAAAGATTGTGTCGACACGTGAAATGACACAAGCTAGTCTAGCAGAGTTGAAGAACAAAAAAAATGATGGTGCTGGACATGCACAAAATAGATGTGCTGGGGAGAGAAAAAGAGTAGCATCTATAATATGTCTGGAAACGGCCACTACTTTCCCCACTGAACAGCTTGTTTGATGAGCATCCACTTTATTGAATCACACATATGACTGAAATAAGGAAAAACAATTTAGGTCAACTTTGAAGCATATTTGGAATCTACAGCCAAATGACACTATCCTCCTATGACTCAGAGGTTCATTTTGTACCACTTTCTCTTAAATATTGGCAAACAGCGATCATAGTATGACTGGAACAACAGCTTTACGTCACAGTCATGTTTTTCCCAGCTCATTGCTCGTAGACTAACAGCACATCCACACCTGCTGTGTGCCATTTGGGTTACACTCTAAAAAAAGCCAAACCCGAGGATTCCCTGACACTGATTTGATGTGAGGTCTCGGGTGCCGTTTTATGGTCTGGAAAAAAGGCTTGGAGTTGTCATGGCGATCTACTGCAATGTTCCATAACAAGCATTGTTAAGCTGCCATGACTACAAACCAGACCGGCCTAATAAGATCAGTGTGATATCCGCCAGAGTCCATTAACATTTAATGGGTATATAAAGAAATAGACAAAACAGTGCTTCCCGTGTCTATTATGAGCTGGGCAGGATGACACTTTAAAAAATTCTTCTTTGAAAAGACCAACAGTCTGTGTGAAATCCTATTCAGACTACACAGGCAGTTTGATTAAAGACAATTCAGAATTTAAAGGGAAAAAATCACCGGATGTTGTATACGACTGTGTAGACTGTATATGTGTTTTTACCAATGCAGGCAGTGTGATGCTGGGTGAAGCCAGCAGGACATTTGCAGGTGAAGCCACCGATGGTGTTGACGCATAAGAACTGACAGTTGTGCTGTTTGGTCGAACACTCATCCAGATCTGTAAACAAGAACAACATAAAGAATGAATTTCCCAACTGAACCTATTTCATACTTCATAGTTAAGATACAGGGGTCGCAGTCATCTAAGACTACTACTTGCTCTACTGTATGTGGACTGCTCTTTTTCAAGCAAATTCCAGTCCTTCTACAGTCACTGACCTACAAATGAACTAGACACCGGAAACATAGAGGGGTACTGTAGAGGGGGAAGCTAAAACTATGGTAAATAAAGAACACTATGAGCACTATTTGTTTAGGCGTATAAACACGCCTGATAAACACAGATACAGAGAGATGCACTGTGTCAAAGGCAAAGGGCACACTTGCAGTGAGCATTTAAAATTGAGCATCTTAGGACAGCAAGCAGAACGCAGAATGTAGCAGCTCCAACCTGGAAACTAAATCAAGCATGAAAATCGCTGAACTCAAGTGATGTGACAACCATTGGGCTTAATTGCGGGCTTCTTTTGGTGCTTGTGCAAGTTACCTCTGCAGCTCTTTCCATCCTCCTGAAGGATGTATCCTCGGGGGCAGGAACAGAGGTACCCTCCCTCCGTGTTCTTACAGATAAAGTTACAAGGCTTTGGTGCCTGTATGCACTCATCCACATCTAGAGGGAGAGGCAGAATGATTCAAAATAAAGAAACAGATCCTGTAGCCAGAAATTCCATAAACAGAGATCATGAGAAAGACAGACCCGAGCTGCATTTTTCATAGGAGTGGTGTGGGAAGTCCACCCACATAGTTTGGGTTCTTTACTAGACAGCAGGAATGAGAACGAGAGGTTTCAATTCTGTGTAAACACTGGAGGTGAATTTAAGCCTTACCCACACACTGCGTGCCAGTGATGTCAGCAGTGTAGCCAGGTTTGCAGATGCAACTGTAGGAGCCCAGACTGTTGATACACTGACCATTCCTGCACAAGTTCCCCATCACACGGCACTCATCGATATCTGGACAGAAATGAGAAACGCCAGCTTACTTCAAGTTAGTTCAAGATTTGGTTTCTTTCAGATTTTGACAATAATTACATATCAAAAGACCGAATAGTTCCACAAAAGTTGGAGGAAATATCTGTTATGCGTTCTTTTATGCACCATCAATTAAAAAATGTATTTCGGGTATAAAATCACTGATCTTACAAATTTTGTTAACCAGAAAAAAAGTTAATGCTTTGCAAGTGATGTCAACACAGATAACAACAACCATCTTATATTATTTAACCTTCACTACTCATAATTGTCTGGTTTCTGGTTTACATACACGCAATGGCAGTTTTAGAAAAATTAATCACTGGCCCCATTTTTAGGGCCTCAACTCATCGTATTGTGTCCCGTATTGTGTTTTTTGCACTATTTTGCAGCGTTTGAGTTAGAGATGGACCAATCCGATATTACATATCGGTATCGGTCCGATACTGACGTAAATTACTGGATCGGATATTGGCAAGAAATAAAAATTGTAATCTGATCCATTAAATATAAAAAAAAAGCACCTCACAAAACTTGCGACATGGCGTAACTCGGCTCATAACCGTAGCACGTCGGAGCAGTGTGCTCACGTGATAGAGTGGCTGTGTGTATTTGTAGCCTCGCTACCAAACTAGCATTTCATCTCCAAGGAAGTGATCCCAGAGAGAAGTAAAGCAAGTGTGTAAGTTCATCTCTGAATGTTTGTAAAGCATTCCAGCGTTAAGCTTAACAACCGATATATGGAGCGACTGCCTCTTCTCTCTCCCTCCCTCTCCTGTTGCTACTTCAATCTTGAAACTGATCAATGATCAGCTGATCGGCTTTTCTGTCGCGAGTCCGTCTCTCTTGTTCGTTCATCGCCCACTTCGTGCCAGAAAGAGGAAACCAGCGGCTGAGCAACAGCAGCACGTTTAACCTTGATAAGCTGTTGTTAGAATTTATTTAATATTACTTTCTACACCAGGATCTTTTTCTACGTAGCTGACGCTGGTAACTGTGCAGGGGCGGATCTAGCAAAGTTTAACCAGGGGGGCCGATAGGGCATTAACAGGGAAAAGGGGGCACAAAGACATACTTTTTTTTCTTATTCTCATTTTAAATGTCTAGCTTTTAATAAATAATTATCTGAATCTTACACCCAAAGTTTTAATCTTATGTAAAATATATAGAAGTCCATTACTGTATATAGTAACTATTAAGTCTAATATATATACCCTAGTAAGCTATACTACTTTTTCCTTTGGGAAGGTACCATCTGTGCAGTCTGCAGTTCTGTTGAAGAAAGATGTTGAATCTATTTAATTATTCTTGAAAATAAATTTATTTCTGTGCATTTTTTTACCACACTGCATCAAATTAAAGCTGATTACGCCGATTAAGCATCATGACGTGGGGGGGTGGGGGGTGGTTCCCTATTTTTTTTTTGTTGGGAGTTTACAACCCTATTAGTTAGGTTGCTTAATATTTCTGCTAAGTACTATTTAAAACACCAGAATAGGGAGGATAAAGTAGGTTTAAGTTTATTAGATTGTTCAGTATTGCTGAACTATGAAATATTTTGGGTGCAGTGTATTTTTACATACAGGTATAACAGAATAGCTTTAGTGTTGTTGTTTATTTAAACTTGAGTATGAACTTACACAAAATGCAGCAATATATTAAAAAAAAAACAGTTTTATTGATTAAAAAACACACTATTCATATCGATACCGGCAGATATCCAAATTTATGATATCGGTATCGGACATAAAAAAGTGGTATCGTGCCATCTCTAGTTTGAGTGCGTGTGTGTAATTTTTTATGTCTGTAAACACGATAGCTTGAAAAGTTTTGAATGACTTCTGATAAAACTTGTAGGAGTGTAGAATGGGATCATGTTAACAGTCTATTAAAATTTGGCTTACAACCACCAAGGTCGTCAAGGCCAAGTTCACAATTTACTGGTTGAAAATTGACAGAAAGCCTTATAACTTAGAAACAATGATCACTGACCTTGTCATTGTTATCTGTATTGACCAAATACAGACATATAGGGAATGATTAAAATAATGCTGCTTTTGTGCCTTGTAATGTCAAGGGAGTTCAGCGAGGGAGGAACTGCCTGCTGGCATATACTCACACCAACAGGGATACTTAATGCAAAAGCAGATAAAAAGATACATAGTATTTATTTTCATCGATTGATGTTTGATCACTATTTTCTCTGGACTGAAAAACTGAGTCAAAGTGTCAAAAAGTTCCTCTTTTAGACCATTTGAGGCTGCAAAATGGAGTCAGTCCCCTTTGTCTTGTGTTAAAATGCCTAAAATTAGAATTGGGGGAAAACACACACACACACACACACACACACACACACACACACACACACACACACACACACACACACACACACACACACACTTAGCACCTGGTACAAAAAAAGAATCTGTCATAGATAATTTTCTACTCTGTGCTCACTGAATGGGGTGTGAATTTAGTGATAATCTACTTTTTTAGATTGTATTAAGACTCAAAGTTAAGCTTTATTAAGCCCATGTCCATTGTGACTGATAGGTGGTTGCCAACATAAACTGCTGTAAGCGGAAGCTTTCTGCTAGGCTTCACCTCAGCTAATTATAGTCACTTAAATGCCGAACCATGTTTGTGGTTTTCAATGTGGAAATCACAGAGTAACTATAAACCACAGAGTAATATTTCAAAAAAAAAAATCACCTTGGTAACTGAAGGAAAAAATGGCACAATAGTGTGTTTATTCACCGCAGTGTGTGTTGTGTAGTTAAATATCTCTGATTACATTACCCTGATCTTCTTCACCACAAAAATTGGTTCATTTTCAGAAGGACATCAAATCAGTGTCTTCATATTTTAATAAAAATACAGATATTTGGTGCCAGTAAAGTGATAACTATATAGCACGAGGAACAGATGGGCTATACAGCTGTGTTGATGTTTTACCTTTTGGATGTTTTTTTTTTTAATTCAACTATCTTTCAAATGATGATTGTTTATTGTTTGGCTAACTGCACAAAGTGTCCTAGAAGTTAGTGCTTCAGCTTTGGTGAGTGAAAATTGAGCATTTTAAGCGCTAATTAGAAGGTGTCTGTGTCTGTTTACAGTTGATGAACCTTGCTAGAAAAGCTAGTTAGAACTAGCTAATAACTTCACAGTGTCATCCAAATCCGGTGACTTCCAGCTCAACGCTTCTGAATTGTAGAAGGTAAATGTGGATTACTAAATACTCATTAAGCTACCTCTTCCATCAGTGGTGTACCCAGGTCCCAGAGGACACATCTTCTTGTACTGGGTCGTCCCTGGCAGGGGACAGAGCTCACAGTTGTTACCCCATCCTCTGCCCCCATCACAGCAACACTCCGACTTGGTCACTGGGACCCTGTTAGTAGAAGTCATCTGACACAGAGTGGTCAGAACCTCGGTGAAGCAGACGCCTTCACGGTTATCTGCAGGGTGAGAGAGACACACACACAGAAAGGATCGTGAGAGCGAGACAATAACAGCAAGCAGACCAAACCACCCAGACAGGGCCTGGCCTCACACAGCAGACATAAATAGATAAGCCACACTGCTATATCACTACTGTCTGTAAGGAGGAAGATAGCCATACAGTTACAAAGTCCCACTGGAGGTTTTCTCACCATGCTCAACACATAACAGCTATCCAGAGCTATACTATATATTTAGACTAGGAGGAAAGGCTTTGAGCAGTATTTCCTTGCTTCCTCCTCTGCTGATAGTAACAGACCCTTGTTTATTTTAGGAAGATTTGGATACCATCATGGTAAAGTTCAATTCCCATGGAAGCATTAAATTCAGCTTCAGCATCTGTTCTTCCAAAACACATACAGCACATTAATGTCTAAATTATTTATATTGTTAAACTATTAAGTAGCATGGATGATTTTTAATCAATTACTGTCTCTGTGGCTAGACACTGCAAACACTTGTTTTAATTATGTACTCCTAATCTCATCTATCTGGCAGCAAATTAAAGATAAAGGGGTTCTCTTCTGATGATAACCTTACAGCCTTTTTAAAGTGATGACAGTGTACATACCAATACATTCTGTCTGAGTGGGGTTGGGAATGAATCCTTGGTCACATCTGCATCGGTAACTTCCGACAGTGTTCTCACAACGGCCGTTCTTACAGATACCCGGTTTGGCCGTGCACTCATTCAGATCTAAAGCAGACAGACACACAGTGTAAAGAAGCATACTATATTAAATGTACTCAAGGTAAAACCACCTACGACACCATGATAATTACCCATGCAGCCCTCTCCACTGGGCAGCCGTGTGTATCCAGGTGCACAGATACATATATATGTACCAATCAGGTTCTTGCAGGTCATGCCTCTGCTGTCACAGTCATCTATACCATCTGCACACTCATCTTGGTCTGGAAGACAAACACCATAGTAAGAGTAAGTGGATGCAAAAGCCTCAAGAAGCCCACGTGCATTCATGCCTGTGCAACAGGTAACGTAACACAGACACTCAGACAAAGTATGCCAGAGTTTAATCTAACCACTAAATCCAACACTGAGCTCTGGATTGATAACAGGGTTGTAGTGGGGTAGTTGGTGGTCTGTTTGGAGCTGTAATGTAAACAGTGACGTTATAGACACTGACATGTTCCTCCTGACTCACCACTTCCCTCCAAATACAACTGTTGCTATGGCGTGCGAGGTATATGAGAGATCAGAGGTGTAAACAGAGACTCGGTGGGTTACAGTTGTCAGAGTGATTTAAGTTCATCCCAGACAGAGAACCCTTGAGGATCTCACAGAAACAGTGCGAGAGTGCGTTATGTAACTTTATGGAAGGTGCTGGCATGGCTTTTTGTGAGAATTTCTACCAGAGCTTTCCCGTTAATGGACCTGCGAACTCTGACTACACGGGTGAGTCATTTTACTGTTATACCTTTACACATCCTCCTGTCCTCCCGCAGCACGTAGCCTGTTGGGCATTTACACTCGTACGAACCCACTACATTAACACAGCGGAAGGCGCACAGCAGAGGATTCTGGGCGCACTCGTTGATGTCTGGACCGGAAACAGAAAAACCACAAGTTACACATTAAGACACCCATGACCTAAACGGGGGCTCAGATACAGCTTCGGATACCTTCGCAGGTCATCATTGGCCCAGGCTCAAAGCCGTCATCGCACGCACACTCAAATCCCCCAATAACATTAGTGCATGTGCCGTTTCCACAGGGATTTCCAATGTCGCACTCATTAGTGTCTGTGTTGAAGAAAAAAAACGAAAAAAGCGACTCAGAATGACTAAAAGAGCAATCAGGAGGATAAGAAAAAAGAAAATGACCTGACTGACCTTCACATCTGACTCCACTAATGTCAAGGCGGTATCCCATGGGACATTCACAGCGGAAAGAGCCGTCCGTGTTAATGCACTGGCCATTAACACAAGGATTATTGATGCATTCATCAATATCTACAATCAGAAATGTCAACACAGATTGAAATTAAATGCCACAACCATAACAGAGATATTGAAAAATGCAGATTTATTATCAGCCTATTTACCTTTTGGATGTTCATCTGGCCCACGTTGATATCCCTCGTTAGGGCAGAGATCGCGATACCCCTCTGGAACCGTCAGATGTCAAAAGTCATCAAACGTTTTGATCATGAGCTTACATGAATATGAGCGGTTTCTCACATCTATGTGTTTTGCGCAGCAGTGTCTGTTTTATGTGTAGAATACACACCCTGTCCTTTGATGGGGCAGATTTCACAGGGGTCTCCCCAGCCTTGACCTGGCATGCCGATGCAACAGCACACTTCCTTGGTAGTGTTTTGAGGTTTTGGAGCCTGACAGCGCCCATTTTCAAACTTGGTATAGCAGTAGTTCACACGGACATCTATGGGATAACACACATAGAGAAGGCAAGAACAGTGAATGGTGATAAACAGATGGATGAAATATCTAGAAGCGCAATGTCGTCAAGATAATCTATATCAAGTCAGGATCCTGTCTGGCTTGTTTTGGCAGAGGACAACTGGTTCTGAAAATCTAAAACCTTTCAGATAACTCGAGAAACTATTTGACAACCGTAAAGATTGTAAGAAAAGTTTGTTGCCTCTGAATAATTCAATAAATCAGTAAATCCATAGCTGGTTGGTTCACTATAGCCTCAGCCTGAAGAAGAAGATTCCCAGGCACAAAGATTATTTGATTAAGGCAAATATGACAAAACTCTGTTTTTTCAAACAACTCAAATTTTTTCGTGCTTTCTCAAACTGGGGTCTTGAGTCGTTATGGCAAGTTAATCACTGTGATCACCATCTTCCTGATTGAAACCAACAACAGAAACAAACAGTCTCCTTTCATTTTCTGGAAGCTTTGCCACAAACAATTGGCTGTAACAGACAAAAGAGCTTGAGAATCAAAAATCCACATGAATGAATAATGAGCAGGCTTAGTCCGAAAATCATCCGTGACATTTCGGGAAAAGTTTGGAAAACAATCAGTCATGAGGTTCAAAAGTTACGCGCATAAATGGTCTGAGCTTGAGCAATTGGTGGTGCCAGAGTGCTCAAGGGCAAGACATGAAACTAACACAAAAGAATGAAGAAACTATTCCTAATCAGTGTGGCAGAATCCTACGTTTTTACATGAAAAATACGAAGAAGAAAATGAAAAAGAAGGAAGCTTCATTTCGGGCCCCTAAACAACAACCATGTTAAAGGTTCAGAATTAGAAACAGCTGTAGTATTATGTATTCTGCGGCCACAATGTAAAAGCTGTAAAGTCTTACGTAGTGCTTGTACCTGCGACTTGATTATTACGTCAGTGTACAAAACAGGACCTCGATATGAGAAAAAGTGTTCTTGTTTTCAACCATTTTTTAATTGTACAGACTGAAGTTGCATAATTATTTCCACTCACCAATCTGTGTGTGTCTGGTTACTCCAGGACTAAGCAGCCCCTTACTTGTAATAGGAAGCATATGGTTTCGCTCTCCTGCTAACAATGGCCTTCAGTGAACTCAACACAAATAAGCTTTCTGACCACCATAGATCACTCACACACCTGGCTCAGGAGCAAAGATCACATACATGAACACCTGGTGCTGTGAGGAGAATGTCAAAGAGTGTCACATTACTTTCCTCCATGAAACGGATTTGTCAGCCTCTCTGCGAAAGAGATTGATGGAGCTCTGTGCACAGCCCCTTGCAAGTATATGTACACATATGCACGGGTGCATTGGAATCTCCAAGTGCATATCTCCTTCATATTTTGCATTTTATAAAAGGAAAATTGTGAAATAAAGAAATTTTCTAAATAAACAAGAGAGTCGCCTGATAAAAAAAAAAAAAAGCTTTTAAATGAATCAACTCTTGGCTAACAATGACAGCAGGGACAACGATCTGAAGTGTGGTGACAAATATTTAATAGTTATAATTATGTTCATTTGCAAAACCACTGAAGCATTATAATTTAAAACGTATCATTAATTGGCGAGCGCTGGTGGCCAAGTGGTTAAGACACATACCAAATACTGCAAATGCAACTCCCCTAATCACTGAAATGGTTCCATCCAAGGACTAATCATGCGTGTCATCACCCTCCTATTCTCTCTTTGTTTTCCTACCAGTATCGATTATTGCGACGCCAGAAAAAACATGAAATTCACAGCCTCTTTCTTCACCGCATATCTGCATTTTGTGAATGATTCTGTTACCAAAGAATGTTAAACAAACATCCTGCTAATAGAGAAACTACTGATATCCTTCACACTATCTCGACATTTGTTCTTTCAAGCCACTTTAAACTTGTGAGGCTCATTTCTGGGAATGTTACTAACTGCAGTGCTGAAGCTGAGTTTGTTTTGATGGGTGGCCTCATTTTCTTTCCCTGTTTCCAGGCAATCAATAGACGCCAATGGGAATGACATCAAAAGCATCACTGTGGCACCTATGCTGTCACAATATCTGTCACAAATGATTATACATACAGATTAAATTTAGAACTGCACAGAGCACAGTGACAGTGATCACTAATAAATCATTGATGTCAAAGAACCTCAGTGACCATCAGTGATGCACAAAATCACAACAACAGTCACCTCAAGTCGCTCTATGCTGCAAGATAATCGCTAAAATAATACAGAGAAAACCCAAACAATCAGATGACCCCCTTGGCAACAGTGGGAAAGAGAAACTCCTTTTGACAGGAAGAACCCTCCCGACAGAACCAGGATCAGGGAGGGGCAGCCATCTGCCACGATGGGTTAGGGTGAGGGGAGGGAGCCAGGAAAAAGACACACTGTGGAAGAGAGCTAGAGATTAATAACAAATAATTATTGAAGTCAAAGCGGAGTTTGAAAACAAATAGTGAGTGAAAAAGAAACACTCGGTGCATCACGGGAAGCCCCCCAGCAACCTAGGCCGACTGCAGCCTATCAAAGGGAGCTAGTTCAGGGTCACCTGACCCTAAAAGCTTTATCAAAAAGGAAAGTTTTTGGATGTGAGTAGAAGGATTTTAAACTTGTTTTTAGATTTAACTTTCTACTTGTTCTTGTCCCCGTCAGTACTCTCTCTGCTATTGCATACGCAGGCTACATAACTCTTCTTAACTTGTGCTGCTTTAACACTATATTGCATAATGCCATAATCCCTTTTGTGGCCGAGAACTACGTCTTCATTCATTATTGTAGCATTCATGTAAAATACAGATGTCACGGAGGAGAGCGGTTAGCACAAATAAATTTAGGCTTTGCGGTCAAATCTAAATATGTACATCTATTCCAGTCTGCTAAATTATGAAGAGTATAATCTAAAATAAAACAATGTTATGTGTTAAAGGGCTGTTTTGGGTTATGCAGCTATAGAAACTATACGTGCATTTTGGAAATCTCACCATCATCAGTGTTTTCTCAGTAATACACACAAACCACAAACTAATTTACTGCCAGTGTTACTCACTTTCCACCAAACTCCTCCTGTTTATCCCCTAACCTTCAGTCGAACGCTTCTGGTGATGTCATCACTTCAGTGTTTGGAGAGGGAACTCCCTAGCAGAGGACTCAGCGCACCCCCACCCAATCCAAAATACACACATATACTGTATAAACACACACACACAAGTGAGGAAATGGAAAAGTGATCTGTTCAGAGCCACCCTTGGCCTTGTTGAGGCAGCAGCAGCAGAACCAGCTGGAACACAGTGTGCTATCATGAAAGAGCAGGAAAAGCCGGACACCACTGGCTGCTGCTTAGTCTCCACTAGTGCTCACTTTTCACTGTAAAAGCAAACGCATGCTATAATTTCATAGCTTCTTTTCCCATCCTTCTCACTCCCACACGTGCACACACAGTTACCTATACATCTCCGTCCAGACGCAGAGAGCTGGAAGCCTTCAGGGCACAAGCAGGTGAAGCTTCCTTGAGTGTTAGAGCAGGTTCCATACTGACAGATCTCAGGTGACTGGGCGCACTCATCGGTGTCTGACATAAAAGAGAGAAACAACATTGTGAACCTCATTAAATGACATTTCCAGTTGTTTAAACCATTAGAAGCATTCCAGTTTCCAGTATGTCACTGCACATCTAAATGTCAGTGTAATCTCGCACGTGAATAATTGCACGAAGGCAGTTGCCTCACTGTTACATGTTCACTTATCACAATAACCAGCTGCTGTGGCTGCTTCTGATGCTGAGAATTCATAGCTGTTCCTCCCTTCGTCTAGGAACTCAGCACAAAGCAGGAATGTATTGAAGTCTCCGGAATATCTCCTCATCAGCCCCGCTATACAAACAATCCATGTTTTTTGACTCAGCCTTATTCTCACATGTGAAAGGAAGAAAAAGGGGGTCTGACGAAGCTTCCCCTCCTCTGGTGCACTCCAGTAGAGCTGATCTAAGCTAGTCTAAGTTAGATGTTAGCAGAAATTCACCTCTATGTGCATTTTTTTTGCTTCAGTAATTCTTGTTTTTCACCTCTCAGTTTTTTTTTAACCACAACACGGAATGAATGGGATTTATGACGCTCTACCTTCACAGGTTTCCTCATGAAGGTGGTAGCCAGGTGGGCAGATACACCTGTAAGAACCATCCAAATTCAGGCAAGTTCCTGCACCACATGTGCCTGGATTCACTGCACATTCATTAATATCTGAAGAAAAGGGATGATATAAATGTACATATTATAGAACATATCTATATCATAATTAGATCAATATCAAAAAAGGACAAACAGCATTTCCTTACCTCCACACAGTCTGCCGTCTAAAGTGAGCTCATAGCCATCATTGCACACACAGAGGAATGTGCCCACTGTGTTGACACACTGCCCGTTTCGACACAAGCCCCTCTGCGTCGCACACTCATCGACATCTGCTCGGCACACAGGCAACACAACAGTTAACACAGATGCTATGGCTCTTCTTCTTTTTCACTTTTTCTTTACTCACGTCCACACACGCACCTATGCAGTCGCTGTTGTGCGAGTTTTGAAAGCCAGGATAGCAGAGACAGTTGTAGGAGCCTACGGTGTTCTTGCAGGTCCCGTTTCCACAGGGCTGTCTCTCACACTCGTCCACGTCTGAAACCAGAGAGCAGCGTCACAGTTTTATCACCTGGCAGAGGAACACCGGTGAGACTGATGGGAAGTAGCACCGCTTACCGACACACATCGACAGGTCCCGAGTTGCTTTGAAGCCATTGGGGCAGACGCAGCGATAGCTCCCCAGTGTGTCAATGCAATGGCCTGGATTGCATATACCGGGGTTCTCGTCGCACTCGTTACGGTCTGAGACAAAAGAGAAAAACAAATGTCACACTTTGAATCCATATTCAAATAGTATTTAGATATTTTATCCTCAAACAGTTACTAAAATTCATATATTTCTTCATAATACATGAAACTGACCAAACATTCTTTTGCACTATAACTCAATAATTAGACTGCATGAGGCCAGTGTAACATCATCAAGTGCAGCCTGAGCGTGTCTGGGTGTTAGGACTTGCATGAAAAGCAGGATGCCGGCATAACATTCACTTATCGTTTAGGACTCTCCAGACTGACAGCAACATGATTTAGATATGCTGTAGCACATGTTCAGCAGCTCAACACCTGCTTCACATTCTCTCCTCCTTAATAACAAGCCCACCATGAAGAATTCAGTCTCAGGCTGACTGTAACTGTGCTGCCTCTTTGTGTGCTTTATCTCTGGCAAATAACTGGCCAGAATGTGCACTTCAAAGAGTTTCGCATAACCGCATTTGATAAAGCTGGAAGAAGTGAGACAGCGTTAGCGTGAGGCCACAGAAAGACCCTGTGAAGTTAGCATCTTTCTCAAGGGAATGACAGAGGGATTTCTGGCTGCTCTTTTTTGGCTAATGTTTTCTATCATTCTATCCATCTGTCCACTAATTTTGTCTCCATTTTATGCCATTACAGGAGACGACTAAACTGGAGGCTGATTATACAACTGCAGTGTAATTCGAGTGCCGCTGATACCGCAAACATTTTTAGCTAATAACCAGCACATCCTTACCAAGACATTGCCCAGTGGGAGTGAAGCGGTACCCAGCTTTACACTCGCATCGGTAGCTTCCTGGCAAGTTCAGACAGTCTGCATTTTGCTGGCACACCGGTCCATTCTGACACTCATCAATATCTGACAACAAGAGGGACAGAGATGTTCATACAGCAGGCATAAATATAAAAAGACCAAAGTAAAACACAGGGATTCTACAGCAGACTGCAAACGTCACCTTCACAAATCAGCAGCTTGTCGTTGTAGATGAAGCCAATGGGGCACTCGCACCTGAAGCTGCCGATCATGTTGATGCACACTCCATTCTCACAGATTCCCGGAATTTCCCTGCACTCGTCGATGTCTGTCAAATGAACGAGAGACCAACGGCGGCGTGAGAAAAGAGAAGCGTTCCTCCTCATCGCGTAAGCGTTTCAGTGTGAAAATCTTTACCAATAATCTGTCCAGTGGTGATGTCGATGTAATATCCCGGTCTCTCGCTGCCACACAGGATCGCAAACTCATCTGAATGGACAGGAGGCACGAGTTTATACGAGTTCATCGCCACTTCCGCGTGCTGGTATATACTACGTATTTACTCTACTGTTCTAGACCTCACCGCTGCTGGGCACGGGGCACTGTTCGCAGGGTTTGTTCCACGCACGGCCGATGTTGTAGGAGCAGCAGCACATCTTTTTGGTCATGTTGAAGTTTAGCTCGCCGTCGCACGTTCCGTTGTCAGAGTAAAAGTTCCTGTAGCAGTAGCTCTTCCTCATGTCTGTGTGTGGTGCGTTTGTGAGAAATGCAGAGTTGCAGGTAACCCTAAATACGACAGCGACAATCGTGAAAACCCAGCAAGCCTACCTACCCATGCAGTTGTTCCCTCCGTTGACCTGCATGTAATCCACAGGGCAGATGCAGGTGTAGTTCCCGATGGTGTTGTAGCACTGGCCGGGGCCACAGATGCCTGGCCGTTCACACTCATTGACATCTGTACACAGAGAGAGCAGCACGGGGGAAAAAACATTCCTTCAGTAAAGGTGCCAGCTACTTCTATGAAACATATTTTGGTCCACGCCTTTAAATATATTAAATTCTTTATCAGCATTACTCCTAAAAAGCCATGAGCATGCCTATGAGCCCAGCTCATAGCTGAACAGTTCATTGACCACAAACAAGGAGGACTTGCAGTGCTAGACTTTTGTACTTCAGGTCAACAAAAACACACTAATTAAACACTTTCCCATGATTATTTTCATGTTGGCTTGAAATAAAATATCCCCCTCTGCTGTTACTGCAACTTACTGCATGTGTGTGCATTTCACGGGGGGGGGGGCAAAGCGTGAAATGTGCACGGTGGACCGGCGTGTCTATTACACGCTTTCGGCTGAGTTAAAATGTCACTGTCAACCCATTAAGCCTCCTGCTCTCCTCCTTTCTCTGTTCCCTTTTCTCTTTTTTAAACAGCCTTCTATTTCATCGCCTTTCGTTCCTCTCTCCGTCATCACTGGCGTGCCTACAGGGGACACTGCGTACTTCCCCAAGGAAAGAGTTGACCACATCAGAGCCTTGCTCTTCTGGACACAGTTAGCGCTCTCAGCTGTCTCATCATTCTGGCTGAGCTTTGCTGGGTTAGCAACAAACGGGAACTAGAGCAGACACTTATTGAGCTGCAGTGTTGTCTATGGGACAACAGGGTCCAATATTTTCTTTGCCTTTTTGCTCCCAGTGCTTCTTTCTCTCTCTTTCTCTCTCCATGTGTCACTGAAAGAACATCTCCACGGCTGGACTCAATTTCCTCCCCAGTGAAATGTCCCAGGGCCAGAGCTGGAGACGGATGGGTCACCTGTTTGTTCATTTGTGCATGTGTGTGCTTAATACCTTCACAAACTCTGGTGTCCAGGTTGAGGGCAAAGCCTCTTGAACATTCACAGTGGAAACTACCAAATGTGTTGATGCACCGTCCTCCCTGGCATAAGCCGGGCAATTCCTGACACTCATCGATGTCTGTGGGAGAGAGAAAGGGAAAACTCAGCACCATTGTGGGCTGGTGTTTCTGTAAGTATACCCAGGGGCGACCTCAAAAACAAAAAAAGGCATAATAGCATGTTGCTACAACCTTCCAAGATGACAGTGATGGGGTTTGGTCTGAAGCCTTCCCCTCCAGGACACAGAGTCTTGTACTGAGCTGTAACACAAAACACAGAAACGAATTACAAGCCTGCATCAAGGGTGTGCGTTATAGCAGAATTTGCCAGTAATTGCGATGAATCGTGGTGCTTGAAAAAGCCATTTTTAGTCATGCACTTGTTTCCTTTCGTTTTCTGTCGTGCTTTTTGTGATCTCAGCGTTAGCCACAGAGCCCAGAGGACCGGACATGACTGCAGCTACTCAGAATTACAAAGCGAAAAGAAAAAGGTTTTGTTCTTGTCACAGAAGCAAACAGTTCCCTGAGCTGAAAAGGATGAGTCATTCCCTGTAATGTTTTGAAACATCTGTTGGCAATTTCCAAATAAGTTGCACAAAGCTGTCTCATTTTTACCAGCAACAGCAATTACAGCAAACACACTAATCGCATGGCAAGAGAAGCCAGCATGTGAGTCTGCATGTAAGCAGAGCAGCTAGTTTGCACCTTAAGACTCCTGATGTACTCTGGTATATTAATATATTTTGATCTTGGATATGATTTTTCATATTAGTTTACAGATGCCCTTAATTTGAGGAAATTAAGGTTTGGTTTAAGGAAATTAAGGTCTGTTTTGTTTACCCTGCCGCAAATAGATGGATTTGACAGGGTTATTGATTAAACATAAACACCAAATCTTTTTCTTTCCTCTACATTCAAATCTAATTTTTAAACCACAATTCAAAACAGCCAACAGCTAACAAGCCAACCCATCCCACCAACAAGAATACAGGGTGAAAAGTCAAGCCGACAAGGAACTGTCAAAAATCACATTTCCAGGAGAGACCACTTCAGCCAGGGTGCAAAAGCTTAAGAGCGTAAGAGCATATATAAAAATGTTTACATCCTGGAGAGGTGGAGGTATGCACAAGAGAGAAGAGGAGTCAATAGAAGCAAGGTGGAAAGGTGAACATGCAGTAGAGTAGAGGTAGTGAAGGTAGGTGAGTTTAATACCTGGGGTCAGGCATCCAAACAAATGTGTACACAAGAGAGGTGAAGAAGGGAGTGCACGCAGGGTGGAAACCATGTCAGGGATGATTTGTGACAGAAGGATAGCCGCAAGAATGAAAGGGAAGCTTTATAAGATGGTAAATCAGAGGGACCAGCTCAGGTTGAGCAGTAAGGCATAGTGGAGATACTGGACAAAGGATGCTGAGTATGAACCTGCCAGGGAGGATGAAAAGAGGAAGACCACAGAGACGTTTCATGGATGTAGGGTTGGTATAACAAAGGAGGATGCTAGGGATAGGGTGAGATGGAGGCAGATGAGCTGCTGTAGTGACCCCTAAAGGGGGCAGCTGAAAGAAGAAGATCCTGGTACAAAGAATGGTGTTGCAATCCATAGCTAATCTATCCCTTATGCCTTATCCCATAACTGTAGTTTGACTGTGAGGTGTGTTTCACCTTTGCTCTGCTTATGGATTTGGAGACTCATGGAACACTTTTTAATCAATTTATCTGACAAATGACATGTATTGGTTTATGCACAAATGTAGCCTACTTGATAAAGTCTTCCTAAATCCTAGCATTTTATTTGTATATATTAATTAGCAGGTACTATATCTGAGTGATGCACCCATGCAACCCACTGCATGGTTCCAATTTTATCATGCCATCATTCTTCAGATGTTTGTGTTGCTTTCCTACAGCTGAAATGAACAAAAATGTTGAATCGTGGAAATCTTTATCAAAGTAAGTAATGCTAGCAATAAATTACCTTCTCATGTACTATCACAAGCCACTGAGTATATCAGCTCCAAAAAGAGACGCTAAGGTTAGCTAACTATGCACTGTATTTGGGCTATAGACGCTGTGGCTTCCTGGAGGTGCGTCACGCATGAGTATTTCTTGCTAGAGTAGACATTCCTCGCAGTTGAACTGAAAACAAAAAGTACATAATGTGTGGTTACAAAGGATAATGTGATGACTCACTTGAGTTTACAGGCGGGCATAATTCACATGGATTTCCCCAGCCCTTGCCCATGGAGCAGCAACAGGACGCTTTGGAGACGCCAACTCCAATCTCATTGGAGCAGTCCAAATTTTCAGATGCGTCTCCTCGCAAACGAACATCTCGAAAGCAACTACCAGAGCGAGTGTCTACACACAAACGCACACATAAACAGGCACAGATTTTCAGCTATGTTGGTTAAGCCTTTTCTTTGAAATTAGTTAAAGAACAAGCTAAGAACAGTTTTAAATATGTTTAGTGTTGCAGTCTCACCTACACAGCCCACTCGAGTGGGATTGAGTTCAAAGTCTGGTGGGCAGTTACAATGGTAGCTTCCAGGGATATTAACGCACACTCCATTAATGCAGATGGTCGGGTCTGCACATTCATTGATATCTGAGAAAGAAAAAGTACATTTTTTAATATATAAATGATCGCTTTCAATTTTTTGGCCAATACAAAAGCAACTGGATGGATCACAGAATATGAAAGCTCTTATCTTTACACATGTGCTGCGTTTCTTTTGCACTTGTATATATTTCCCCTGTTTGCTGAGGCCTAAACACAGGAACATGGAGGGGAGCTGGACTAGTCTTACCTGTGCAGTTGCCTCCACTTCTGTCCAGTTCATAACCAATGCTACATTTACATCTGAAAAGTCCCGGGATATTCTGGCACTGTCCGTTGACACAGATGTCAGCAAAGGTACATTCGTCTATGTCTGTGAAAAAGAGAGATAAAGAGCGAGCCAGCTGTGAGTGATTAGTGGATCATGAGATCACGGTGGAAAACTGGCAGTGGGCTTTAGGAAGTGAAGGCCACTCACCTCTGCTACAGAATGACAGCTCTAGACATACTCAGACAGACATACGCACACATACACTATCAGAACTGTAGCCAAGGTTATGAAATTGTGCTCTTCCACATCATTACACTCTGCACAAGTCATTACTGTCCAGCTCCGACTGAGCTGATGGAGGCAGGACTGGACAGGTTATTTCAGGATGTTTGACACATCAGTGCAATGAGGTCAGTCTGCTCTTTCAATTGAATCCTGCAGTGCATTATCACTGCACTCAGCATTCATCTGCAACAAGTTATAAATGTGTTCATATGCAGCTTACAAGAAATCTTAAAAACAAGTTAATATTTTATTCAGACTTTGAGTAAATGAGCGGAATACATCCCAATCAAAACATCTTTAAAAAAGAGCCTGCAGTTGAGATTCCCACATATGGCAACTCTGAATCATATGTCAGTATATTATGAAGGTTAGGAATCCAGAATTTATACAGTTGTGGTCAGAAGCTGACTTATATTCATCATTGGCATGAGTGTCATGGTAATTTTGGACTTTTAATGATTTCATGGAACTTGTTCTTCCAGTATGAAATGACTGTACACACATCTTTAATGGCTTTAAAAACCAATAACTGGTTTCACTGGTTTAAATTGTTTTGGGATTTACTCTAATCCACAGAGGGGTTTTAAAAAAATATGAGTGGTGCTGAAGGTTCTACCATGTCTTTTAAATTGACATATTATCTTCTGTTTAGTGATTGTAATTTAATACAACCGGTAGTTTCCGGTAGTTGCCAGCATAAAAAGCATTTGTTTGACACTGCTCATTTAAAACTGAGAAAAATGGGAAAGTGCAAGGAATTCAGTGAAGATGTAAAAGGGAGAACTGCAGATTTACACAAGTTGCGAAGGGCTCTTGAAGCCATTTCTAAACAAGTGCAGACTCTAAGATTATCAGTTCAAACAACTGTATGCAAGTTATTCTGATTTGTCACCACTTCTGTAACTTGTAAATTGGTTAGTATTTCAAGAACAACCTGGGAACTTTCCAGGCTCAAGTGTGTCATGAACTGGAAACTGTTGGAACACCAGCGTCACTGCCTTCTGGAGAAAAATCTTTAAGCTTTTTGGCCATAATGGTAAGAGGTATGTTTGGAAGAGTAAAGGCCTTCAAACCTAAGAAAACAGCTGATAAGCATGGTGGTGGTAGCGTAATGCTCATACTCTGGAGATGTTTTGCCAGCAATGGTACTGGTATGCTGCACAAAGTGGTGGAATAATGAAGAAGCTGGACTACAACAGCTAGACCGTTGAAAGTTGGACACAATGGTATCCTTCAAAACAACAATGATCTTGAACATAAATCCAAACTGGTTTTGGAATGACTAAAGCAGGCTGACATTAGGCTTCTGGAATGTCTTTCCCAAAGCCCTGACCTCCTCTTTATCGGAAATATATGGACTACATTTAAAAGTCAAGAATGTGCCAACCAATTTAAATGAACTCTTCCAATTTTTGACAAGCATCTGGTCAAGTTGCAACTTGCTAAGAGACATTTAACAACATGTTAGTGGGGGTCTATGTATAAGGTCTTGGGTCTGTATGTATAAGTTTGGCCCTGTGTGTATTAGAAAAACAAAAAAGTAAATTGAAAATTGTGCACCTAATTCTTGCTTGGGTCATTAAAGGTGTACGCTGTACAATCATTCCACCCTGGCAAAAGAACCGTTCAAAGAAATCGCCAAAATCTCAAAATTACAATTTATGCCTACGATGAGTAAAATTCTGTCCACAGCTGTATGTTGTGTAAGCAGCTTGTGCATCTCAAGCACTAATTTTAAGAATAAGACTGTTTTTAGAGCAGCCTTTCATTACAATTCTAATATGTAGCCTTTTTATGCTACAAGGAATTACACTGTAAGCAGGAAATAATGTTTGGACCGGTTTTTTCAAAGAATTCCTTCCACTCAGTTCATTTTTATCTCCATCACAAAGCTTAGATACAACCTTTAACCAAATTGTAGCAATTGCACAACTGATATACACTCCTGAGTCAGATAAACATCTCGTAGTTACGAGCTCGCACGCTGTGATGTGTGCTTCAAGTTTCAGAAGCGTGATGTTGAAACACTAAATTATCGAGCAAACGTGAACAGAAAATCAAGGCGAGTTCCACTGTTATTGTCAGTCCTTCGAAATGTTCTCACAGCCTAAATCACATTAATGCTCAGCATATTGTGCTCTTTGATGTCCAAAAATCCATATAATTAGTAGGCAGCATCTGTTTGGATCTGCTATTTCCATAAACAGGAAAACAAAACAAACAAATAGCACCGGGCAATTTTTGGGTTTTGTTTTTTGAAACTGTCAACATAATTTAGGATGCGGGCACCCATTCAAATCCTGGGAACTATGATAGTCTGTGTTGTATTGCCTTACCCTCACAGGCCTTGCCGTCAGCAGTGGTGATGAAGCCCATGTCACATTCACAGCGGAAGCCTCCTGGCAGATTCAGACAGTGGCCGTTTTCACACAGGTTGCCGTTCTCTGCGCACTCATCGCTATCTGCAGTCACACACCCACACAGAGTCAGTAAGCACAAAATACATCCGTGGATCTTTTAAAGGGCTGAAGTGTGGATTAAGAAACTGATTTTGTATGTGTGACCTGAGCAAGAGAATCCATCTCCAGAGAATCCATCCTTGCACACGCATCGATAAGAGCCCATGGTGTTGAGACAGTCAGCATTGTTGCTGCACATATGTGTCCCATTTGAGCATTCATCCAGGTCTGAAACACAACAAACGATTACATTCCTGCAAACGTAACCGAATTCATCCAAATATTGAGGATAAGCCTTGCAGTATTAAATCAATATCAAAGTAAAGACGATAGCCAAAAGCACAGGTTCGCTTTTCGCAATTGCGCATCTCATACACAAGCTCATTCATTTCAGATGGTTCATGTATTTTTACCATTTACTTGCGCATTCCAGGCCATCAGCCTTACCTGTACATTTGAGACCACTGCCAATCCACCCCGGAGCACAACTACACTTGAAACTGCCGGCTGTGTTGGTGCAGGTTGCATGTCTATCGCAATTATGGGCTCCGATTTCACACTCATTGATATCTGACAAAGAGAGAACAAGAAACAACATAAAGAAAAATAGACACAGGTCTGATGGTCCAATGATTAAGGTCTGCTTTCTCATTCCAGTTGGGTTCTTGGCGCTGTAGAGTGAGTTGATGCTTGGTTTGATTTGTATAAAGATAGCAGCAGGAGAAGACAGGGCTAGGTCTTTCTGGCTCACTGTCTCTGTATTTCAGAGCACAAGGCAACGAGGCATTCTCATGATCTCTGATACTAATGGCCTTGCTACAAAGGTTTAATGAGCGCAGCAGGTCTCTGGATTTTCGTCATTCAAGTGTGTCCTGAGAGCTGTAAAACGGCTCAGAGGTGGAACGAAGGCCTAACGCTGAGGCCTTGTTCTGTCTGCACCGTCTGAACTAGTCCTCGCAGGTTATTTTAGGCAAAGATACCTCCTTTTACCCACAGACTTTGCACCTCTAATGTGAAGCTTCTGGAACAGCACATTACGACCCCCGCCCCCCCTTTAATGTTCATGTTTGGGTTTCTCACCGCCCCAGATGTCAAGTGTGGAAATTTAATCTTTCCAAAACATAATTTCTTTAAATGTGATGTGGTAAAAGTGTGATGTGCCAACTCTACAAATAAACATTCCTTCACAGCAAAACCATGACAATAATATCTCCCAACCAATGAAATATTCGGGGTAATCTATTCTCTGAATGTACAGACCTACTGTTTGCCACTCAAGATTCTAATAAATGAGCAATAAAAATTAATGGGAGCAATTAGTGAATATTATTAATATCTGCCCTTCCCAAAAAGTTGATTAAATCCTGTGGGGTGGAACCAATAAGGATCTCTTTGAGTGTGGCTGTAGCCTCACTCAAAGACTGAGGCCTGAGCTAGAGGTGGAGCTTTAATAGCAAGAGCGTACAAGTTAGTTAGTTCACGTTCCCTTCATGTACTTCAAGGGAAACCATGCTGAGAACTCAATTTTTTACGACCTATCAGGGAATGAGACACACTCCTCTCTGCGTGTGTCTGTCTTTGTGAGGGTAGTAATTCAAGACACAGTCAATTAGAGATTAGCGCTGCTGGTTTACAGTCTTCCTAAGGACAGGGTATGGCATATTTTCATTACATTTGATTACAAGGTTAATATGAGGGCTTGCGGCAAACGAATCTCCCTGGATTACAGGCAAAACTAATGATCAGCTCCTCCAAGCCTTTGATGAAAGAAAGAACACAAACACACGCACACACACACATACACACACAATGCAAACAAAGATTGCTGCATGTGAGAAGCGTGTCATCGGTCAAAAAAGAGGGCTGAATGAACTAGGACAGTGTTTGACAGATGAAAAAAAGTTGCGAATTACACATTTGCCTATACATGGCTGCTTAGCTGGCTGTTAGTGTGTTTGCATGCCTGACTGCCAGTTTATCTGAGTGTCCTCTTGTCTCGTTTTATTCCAACATGTTTTGACAACTGTCAAGCATTTACCATTTATGTATTTGCCATATTAACGTGCCGCATTCTCTTAATACTTAATACTGCATTTGAAGGATCTGCCTCTACTTTATGTACCACCACTAACATGTTTTTGAAGCCTTTTTACTGTTTTAATCACCATGATCTACTAGTCAAATAATCAAAGCAAGAGTACAAGGGAATCATTTACAAAGACAAATATTATCATGTTAAAAATAAGAGTCGTGAAAAACTAAAACTAAACTAAAGCCAGCGTGGAATAATGATGCCAAAGCAGAATGGTAAATGGTAAATGGTAAATGGCCTGTATTTGTATAGCGCTTTACAAGTCCCTAAGGACCCCAAAGCGCTTTACACAACCAGTCATTCACCCATTCACACACACATTCACACACTGGAAGTGCCAGTGCCAAAAGTGCCATCCATCATCGGCTGTTTGAAGCTGCGTCAGACCATACACAGTACAAAAGACAGAGCCACTGTTACATCGTATTGGTTATGAGCCCATAAAGTCTTTGGGAAAGTGTTTACCCAAGTCAAAGAGCACATGATCGGGGGGGTGTTTTTTCTCATAGATTTCTATGCAATCAGAAGCTTTTTTGCAACTAGGAGAGTCTGCCCCTGCTGGTCATTAAAAATAATGCAGCTCTACTCTTATTTTCCCTTTTTTAGACCCAAAACCCATCATTTATACATTCAAAAGCACATAAATCTAAAGAAACCCCAGCGGTAACATTCGTTCTCAAGGTACCGCATTCACAAACTTGGGTGTTCATGTTGGCCAGCCGCCCAGCAGGGTGACGACAACTCCCCATGAGCCTTTTACAGCTGAAGGGTAAAAACCTCCACATCAACACTGGCACAGGAGCAGAAGAAGCCGAAACATAAAGCGAAACCAGAGTTTTAGTCATTGTACAAAACATGGAAATAGCTTCCAGGTTGGAAAATGAAGCCAATGTGGAAGTGCCTTAAACCTGCACTCTATCTGAAGGAGACGATGATACCTGTGGTTGAGGGGAAAAAAGAAACATTTCCAGTCCTAAAGGGAAAACAATGTTCCATCTTGACCTCTTTAAAGACTTGAGATTATGGACTCACTGATTTTGACTAAAAAAAATGAATAAAAGATTATTTTCCTAAAATGTAGGATTACCTGTGGAAAGAAACTCCTAATAACTTCTCAATAACTTCCTTTTATTTTTTTATTTTTTTTAAATTACTGCTCACCAAGATAGTGACAGCAGAAATACTTCTCTCAAGGCTTCAGAACACGACTTCAGAAACCAATAAATGAAATCACAGGAGTTAAATCCATCTTTGATACTGTCTATGAGATACTCTCATCTTTTCAAGTTGATACACCTTATTTATTTTATACCCAATTTCTAAATCTATTTGAACCATAAACCATAGGAGCTCCTGGGGTGGCTGTGGTTCAGGAGGTACCAACTGGAAGACTAGTTGCGCCTACTCCAGGCTGTGTGCTGAAGTTTCCTTGAGCAAGTTACTGAATCTCGATTTGCCTCATCCATGAGCATGAGTGTGTGTGACTGTTAAGAGAAGGTGATTATATAGAAAAAAGTGTTTGTATGAATATGTGTTATTAATCTCTGTCTCTCTTCCACAGCATGTCTTTTTTCCTGTCTTCCTTCTCTCAACCCAACTGGTTGAATTAGATGGCCCCGCCCCTCCCTGAGCCTGGTTCTCCCAGAGCTTCCTTCCTGTTAAAAGGGAGTTTTTCCTTCCCACTGTCGCCAAAGTGCTTGTTCATAGGAGGCCATATGATTGTTGGATTTTTCTCTGTATGTATTATTGTAGGGTCTACCTTACAATATAAAGCTCCTTGAGGCGACTGTTGTTCTGATTTGGCGCTGTATAAATAAAATTGAATTGAATAGTGTGTGACTGAGTGAATGAGGCTTGTAGTAAAAAGCATTTTGAGTGCTCAGTTAAATAAGAAAAGCACTAAGTACCAATCTAACCTTTATCACTCAAACTGAAAACAGCACAAACTGAAATTGTGGCTGCATCCATCTTGCTAGCATGCAGCCCATGTTTAAAGTCATATTCATGTTAAGTTTGATAACAATAAGCACTAGCCAGCGAAAGCTGCTGGTCATACCATATATGGTTAATAACACGATTAGATTGGGAATTAAAATATAGCCAATCTGACCTTTCGGCTGCAGTAGTAAAAACTGACCAACTGACTCTTTGGAATCTAAGTTCTCACTTTCAAATGACAGATAGTGTAACTTGTTATTGTCAAAGTTGCATGGTCTTGCTTCAACACATTGTTAAAGCAAGAATTGTTTCATTGTTTTGTCATTTAGCTGAGAGACGATAAAGACAACAGACCATAAATTCTGATAATGATCACCCCTTTAAGATGCTTCCATGCTTGTAAACTCTACCAATACATCTCCACCCAGGCCCCAACTTTCCAATACACATGTAGAGATGCAAAAGTGCTTGAGTGTACGCTCAAGATACTCACACCCTGCCCCTGAGTTCTCAATGTTGTGGAATAAAAACAAAAATAATTCTTGTGGGAGCCACATAAACAGCTGGATCATATCTGGGCTTAAGAGCACCGCTCACTCATTAACACTCGCACACACAGACACACACACGCACAAGAAGGTTTAGTCCCTGCATGCCAACAAGGTCGCATGAGGCAGCTGAACAATAGCAACCAATTTTTTGTGAATTTCATTGTCCGAATTTTTTTATTTGGTGGAGACCTTTTTCCAAAAGAAAGAGTAGCAGGTTTTGTTTCTTGTGTATAAGAAGACATCATGCCTGTCCGAGAGGAATTAGCATCTCGATTCCCTGGTCTGGGGCTGAAATTCCAAAGCTGTGAATCAGAACCGGCTGCTTTTGCTGCAGCCTCGGGGAAAACAAGGAAAATACTGTATGAACATTTAAATGGGATTAGAATGAGCAGGAGTTATGTGTTTGCAAGTGTGTGTGTGTGTGTGTGTGGAGAAGGTGGAGGTGTAACAGTTCAGAAAAACCTGTTTATTTGCGTCTGAAGAAAATGCACTGCTGCTGCTGCTGCTGCTGAGTGTGTTAGATTAAAAGAAATCACCGGCCAAAGTCACAACTAGCCTTCGACCGCACACTTTTTAAGTAGCCTCATAAATCAAGACTTAATTTTTTCTAGACGAGAGGCGAGTCCAAACTAGCAAAAGACTCTAGCGGACGGACAGACATTGCATTTATGTGTTCTGGAGACGTTACAGGTGATTACGTGCTGCCGAACTCTTCCAACCATCACGTAATGTTTAACTGACCCTAATGAAAGAGCAACAAAAGAATAAACAAAGGTGCAAAATGATGCATGCATTAGATGGAAGACGGTGACCTCACTGCTCCTGCTGCTGTTAACGATGCTGCATGTTTGTCTGCACACGTGAGTGTGTGTGTGTATGTGTGAGCGTGTTTCTTATCAACTCAGACAGCAGCTTTCGAATGGTGATGAGTAATGTTAGAGCTGCTTCGGGTTAGACAGGCATTCTCCCCGGGTCTTCTCATTTCTGACCTCTCTTCAACTTGTTTTCACTGCTGCTGTTAAACAACGTCTCTCACACACACTCACACACACACACTCACACACACACACACACACACACACTCACACTCTTTCCACACTGATTAATTAGTAGCCGGCTCCGACTGACTCACCGTTCTTTCACTTCTGTTCATTTTCCCCCACAGTTAGAGCATTTTGGTTTGGTGGGTTTGTATGCTTGTGTGTGCTTGTTTCACTCACCTGTGCAGCCTGTGGTTCCCTTGCGTACAGAGTAGCCCAGGTCGCAGTGACAAATGAAGGATCCCTTGGTGTTCTCGCAGTTCCCACTCAGACAGATGTTCGGGTTTAACTCGCACTCATCCACATCTATGAGGTGAGGTAAGAACAGAGCGATGCCATTTTAAAAAATAAAAATCAAGAACTTGCTTAAAATGAATACAATAAAGGAAAGGTTAATGGCAGTTAATAGAGATGAATTCGCTTTTGTATGTTCAGCCAGCCAAAAAAAAATGGTTTTAAATAAGCTATAACATGGGTGTTAGGAAAGCACAAAAAATTACATCATGAGCTACACTGAGGCTTTAAAACATTTACTTTAAATAAATACAGCAATAACAGTCAGCTTGTGCAGATCCATTTAGAAGTTGGTTCTTTGTTTTCTCACTCAGTGGAACCAGACGTCTAAATGTCACACATTCCTCCGGCTAACACAATGTTCACTATTTTATAAATCAACAACAGCACTTGCCCCGTTCTCTCATACACAGACTCATTGATCTGAGTCATTTAAGACTTATTCTCATGACTCATATCTTGGATAACCCTGAAGATGCTCATTATGTAGTTTCAGTAAATGCGAGAATCCCCTGGATCTAATAAGCGCAGAGCTACAATTGCAGTGTTTTATTTGGGCTATAAAAAGAACGTCCGTTACCCAGGCAGGTCTTCATATCCTCGGATGACATGAAGCCATCAAAGCACAGACACTGATAAGTCCCTGGTGTGTTTGTACACTGGCCCCCGTCACAGATGTCTGGGCTTTCTTCACACTCATCGATATCTGCAGATTGGAGAAAGCAGAAAGGAAATAGGAATAGAAAAGAGAGGGACAAGAGGGAAAGAAAAAAAAAACATATTTTAAAGCTAGGTATGCAAACAATGAGGGAAAAGCACACATCAGCTTCAAAGAGGAAGTCAGGACTGAATTTACTTTGTCTCTCATAAATAAGCAAGTTCAATTCAGGACAGCACTTCTGCAAGAAACTGAACAGTTCTCTCCAATTAACCCCTCTATTGCCTGGATCTCTGTCTGTAAATCCGTCTCTGTTAATTAAAGGAATAAGCATCACAGGAGTGAGTCTATAAGCAGCGCCTGAAACCTGCACTCATTCTCCAAAAAAAAATTCTGGCACCATAACCCGGCTCAGTGTGAGCTTTCTTTAAACATGTGCCAGCCAAGTCACAGCCACGTCTTTGTATTGTACATGCAGGCTTTTTGATGTAAACACAAAAATTGAGGGTATTTTCTTTACATTTTCCATGCAGTGTACAAAAAATGCCAACTGTAAGACAACGACAGACAGGTAACGCAGCTACTCACCAGTACAGCTTCTTAGATCGGGCATCAGGGCGTACCCAGATTGGCAGCTACATTCATAGCTCCCCTCTGAGTTGGTGCAGAAAGTCTCACAGCCACCGTTCTCAATGGTACACTCGTCAATGTCTAAGCGGCAGACAAAACACACATACTGTTGGCAAAAATCGAAATAAAATCTATTCTTTAAAACACAGTCACGTGACAGTCAGAACATACCGACGCACTCCAGTCTGTTCTCAGTAGATTTGTATCCTGTGTCGCAGGAACACTGGTACCGGCCGATCATATTCACGCACTGACCATGCTTGCACAGCCTGTCGCTCAACTCACATTCATTGATGTCTGTAAAGACAAAAAAACATCATATTAGTTTATTTCTCAACGACTGCAAGAATGTCAGCATATAGGAGAGCACATTGGCCCAGAGTTCATGTCTGCCCATCTATCTAAGGACACAAACGCTCTCTAATGAGCCCACACACAGCATGATCCAAGTCAATCCAAGGATCCAAAGAAAATACAGTAGAAAGGGCCTAATGTGCAGTAATCAATGAAGGGAGAAAAACAGGAAAGAGGAAGAGACTCTCTTCTCTCTCAACACTCACCTAAACAGGCCGATCCATCGGGGGCGACCTCGTGTCCCTCCGGACACACGCACTGGAAGCTGCCCTCTGTGTTCATGCACTCACCTCCTCGACACAACAGAGGGTTTCTCTCACACTCATCGATGTCTGGGGATGGCAGAACACACAGTAGACACAATGATGCAAGTACAGCCATTCAGCGCTAGCCATCGGCAATCGAGGCAACATTAGTCTGTGCACGTGTTTGCTTCACCATAGAAACCCACCGGACTGACAACTTCAGAAGTTCTGTTTCCATTTTAACAAAGACCGTGGGACTGGCAGTCACAAAGTACTTGTTATATCTCAGTCAATATAACGGCATGATTACGTTATTTCAGTCAGCCTGCAAACCCATTCAGTACCACTAGTTTATGATTGTAGTTCTGCCCACATTATTTCCATTTCCAGCTGCTTTTTTGCCACAGCAGTAAATTTTGCTTTGCCAATTTCTGGCTAATTACAGCTCTTCACCAACAAAATTATTGACTCTCACCATTTTGTTTGTATGACTTTTCCAAGATATTTAATCAAACGGCATAAAAAGGCAGACCAGAACAGAAATAGACCATTTTTTCACTAGAGTATTAGAACTTGAAGCTTCAAATAAAATTCATTTTGGTTGGGCAGCTGATTGTGTGCGGGTCCTTCGCGTGCAGGTCAAGTATAGCATTTAATAAAGAGCTATTATGGACTAGCTTTGTCAAGCAGTTGTGACCACATTGGGCTGCCCAGACTAGATGCTTTCAACACCCCGCGGGGACTGAAATTAAGTGAACGAAACTTTCATTTCATTTCGATTACATCATCTTCTTCAACAGTGAGGTCCTGGTCTGGCATACAAGCCTAGGCACCTCATCCAGAGATTATGACCCATGGGGGGAACGTGAAGGAAGTGGCAGGCCGTCACTATACTTTTCAACCTGGCTGTGCTCCACTCAGACATTGTCCCTTTAACAGGGTATATGAGAGAGCTGTTAAGGACATCAAATTACTCAGTTATGTCCTGACAGATGAAATGATTTCACATGAAAGCATGCTGTCGTCTCTGCATATTACTGAACCGGATCATATGAAGATGAGGGGGTATGCATAGTCTGAATCCTCAGGTACTGCTGTGTGGGGATTCAGTGCTCACCCATGCAGTTTTTCATCATCATGAAGCCACTCTCGTATCCTTCAAAGCACTCGCACTCAAAATCTCCAGGCGTGTTCATGCAGGTGCCCGGTCCGCACAGGTCCGGTGAGATGCGGCACTCATCGATGTCTATAAGAAAGGAACAGAACAATGCAGCAAGTTAGATATTATCCATAAAACTGCACTAACATTCACGAGTAAAGAGAGCATATTTAATGTATTTATTTATTGTAACATAAGTAAAAAATAAATAAAATAGAGAATTTATTTTAAGCGGAGGGCAAATTAACATATCAAAGCACAGAACGCTTAAAAATAGTCGACTACATGAAAGTTAAAGTATACAATAAGATTAAAGGGCCAATGAAAGCTAAAGGTCTGATCCCTTTTGACTTGAATCCACATTTTGAAACACTTAACTCAAACCATTTGGGCTGGGATTTCCCTCATATGGGGTTAAAGGGTCCCAGATATCATTTACTCTGTCTGGGCCTATAAATTATTTCAGAATAACGAAATAGAACTTAAAGGCATTTAAACCTAAAGTGATGTGTGCACAGTGTTGCAATGTAGCTAACCAGACTGCAAGGACCGGCTCCAACAAGTCCCCAAAGCTAGCCAGACTCCCATTAGACTGAATGAGATGAATGGAGGCAATGTCTTTGCAACACTTTGTTGTAATTAGTGCTGGCAGAGGGATTCAGAGAAAGCGGAACTGATGAAGGATGGTTAGACTTGCAGAGACATAATGGAGCAGCTGACATACTCCAGTCAACAATAGAATTTTAATTGTAGCTAAAGATTATTTTCATTACAGATTAGCTGTCAAAAATGTTCAGTAAATCATTCTTTCATATATGTGAGAAATACTGAAACATGCTGATCAGTGTGTGACCAGAGCCCATCAAGTAATCCATTAAGAAACTATCTAAGAGTTTATTTTACAATGAGGAGGAGATGTTGCTCCTGAGTAATGGGTATTGTTTGTGGAAGCCAGCTGAGGGGCAGCCAATCAGAAGAAAGCAGAACGCTTAAATAAGCAAATGCAGACGCTCGCTGTTTAAATATAGAGGTTGAATCAGAGGTTGAACAGGGCGGGCCATTTATATGGATACACCGTAATAACATGGGAATGGTTGGTGATATTAAAGTCCTGTTTGTGGCACATTAGTATATGTGAGGGGGCAAACTCCTCAAGATGGGTGGTGACCATGGTGGCCATTTAGAAGTCGGCCATCTTGGATACAACTTTTGTTTTCTCAATAGGAAGAGGGCCATGTGACACATCACTTATTGGTAATGTCACAAGAAAAACAATAAATGGCCCACCCTGTATAAACTACAATAACAATAAATTAAGAATTTATTTTAATGCTTTCATGCCTTGACCAAATGATATGACCAATCAGCTTCAGTTCTACTCACCAGTACAATTCCTCTCATCAGAGTCCAGAGCATAGCCGTTATCACAGCGACAACGAAAGCTACCAATAGTGTTTCTGCACCTCCCATTGGAGCACAGCGTGCTTATCATCCTGCATTCGTTTATATCTGAGGTGCAGAACAGAGAGATTAAAGACACAGGTGAGAGGTAGTTGATGCAACAACCAATAGCAGTCTTTGCTATTTGTGAACAGTGCCACACCTTTAAGGAAGGGCCTGCCGTTAATGAAGTCACCCCTGTGCGAGAAACCTCGGCCCCGAGGACAGAGCTGGTTAAATTCCGGAGTGCCTTTTTCCGGGCATTCATCGCATTCAGGGCCCCAGGCCACACCCACTGAGCAGCAGCAGGCATCTACACGGTGCCGCCCCGGGATAGGAGTCCCGCAGCGCTCATCCTCATGAGTGAGGTAGCACTGCTCCGTGCGCAGGTCTGGATGTCACAAACACACATTTAACATGTATTTGATATAAGACTATGACGCGCTATAGATTGCACAAGTATAAAGGACAGCTACTACCGATGCACATCCTGCCACTCATGTCAACAGTCATTCCTGGAGGACACTGGCAGTAAAAGGAGCCCGGTGTGTTGACGCATTTGCCATTGATGCACACTCCAGGAAATACCTGACACTCATCCACATCTGAAGGTAAGCAGAGAAAAAAAGCATCATCAATCTGAACATTACAGGAATAAGAGTGGAAGTCTGATTTTCCAGAACCCAGCATCAAAGCAGCACTTACCCTCACAGACGTTTCCTTTGACTCTAGCAAAGCCTCTACTGCAGATCGGATCTAAACAAAGAAGGGCACATAACACGGTCCAAATCAATGAAGTCATCGGTTAAAATAAAAACTATATAACATAAACTCATATCTAAAAAAATCAGCGATTGTCCACCTTTTTCACATTTGGCACAGGGGCTGTTCCAGGCTTCTCCCAGTGTGGCACAGCAGTGGGATTTCAGTGTGGCCCCGTTGATGTTGACCTCACACCGATCATTGATCATCTTCAGCCAGCAAGTGCTCTTAATAGTCTCTGGTTTATCAAACAGACCTCAGAGTTACTAGATAATCAGTTTACATGAAGTAACTTGGATTTGGCTTTATATACAGTATGACACAGTGCATAATATCGTTTACATTCAATTAATCTCCTTTGATCGTTGGAAAAAAGGAATGTGCTGATTGGCTTACAAGCACTGGCGTAGCACTAATTTAGGGGCGATGCATTGGGTTAAGGTTCAGCAAAAGTGAAGCAAATTTTCATTTTTCATCTATAATGATCTAATTATAATTGGTAGGACTGAATCAATCCATACTACAGTGTACCTTTTTTAAACTTTTTTTCAAATACACAAAAAATCTATTGGTAATGTATTGGTATAATACTTACCTATGCACTCCAGCCCGGTGCTGTCCAGGGAGCTACCCGCTGAACACAAGCACACAAAGGACCCTTGGCTGTTCACACAGTCCCCATTTATACAAGGGCTAGATTCACACTCATTGACATCTGTGGGACACAAAAATGAGACAACAAATCTGAGACACGGCAGATGCAGCTACACTGCGCCGCACAAGGGAATGAAGGGGTCTCTGACCCTCGCAGACGTCTGTCTCGGGATCAAAGCGAAATCCCGTCGAACACTGGCAGGAGAAACTCCCCGGCGTGTTCCGGCACTGACCATTTTCGCAGAGCAGCCGGTTCATCAGACACTCATCGATATCTGAAATCACAGACAGGGACGCGTGACGACACTGGCTTTTGAGATCAAAGCTGTAGACAAGGACATTACAGAACAGTCCACCCACCAACACAGCTTTTCCCTGTCAGGTCTACTTCAAAACCTTCATTGCAGGTGCATTTGTACGTCCTCAGCATGTTCTCACATACTCCGTTCTGACAGATGTCAGGGTCGAGGGCACACTCATTAATATCTGCAAAAACAATAAACCGCTGAACATATCTGCAGGAAAAAAACCCAACAAACTCTAAAAAAAACCCTCTTAAATATGCGCAGCACCACTTGGTTTCAAGGTTGTCAGTGGTTTGAGCTTATGTATTACATTACCTCGTCCATCACCGGTCGTTCCGATGCCAGTGGGGCACAGAGCCAGGAACTCGGCTACAAACACACACACCACAATTTGCTTGAAAAAAGCAGCAACAACAGCAACAGAAGTAATATCACATTTGCCAAAAGCCATTTAATACCATGTCATTATCCATTTACACGCTTTCTCATTTAGCTTAGATGTGTACAAAACAGGCTCTTAATGTGGTGCAGCTCTGGCATCTTTTGATACCGAAACCTTAATTGGCACAACTAATGAGAAGTGACTGGATTATGTGTGTGTGTGTGTGGTTGTGGACATGGGTTTGTGTGTGTGTTTGGTGGCTGTCAGTGTTTCCAAACTGCGGGAATCACCGTCAAACAACTTAACTTCATATTTTTGTGAAATCTAAGCTGGCATGCAGAGGAGATGCAGTGTTTCATTTGGTCATCCTCACATCAACGGGTGTGTTTCGAATTTTGCGCAAACTGTGTCTGTCTGCGTTTGCATCTGTCAAGCAGCAGGAGGTGGTTCTATATGTGTAAAGGTTGGGGCAATTTGAATAGCCGTACCAGAGCTTTGTGGTGGGCACGGTTGGCAGGGCTCTCCGTAGGCGTATTCTGTGCTGGCACAGCAGCACTCCGACTTGGTCACAGCCCCAAAGAGAGGCTTAACACACTGCCCTCGCTTGTAGCCGCCGTAACACGTACTGCGCATGTGCGTGTCTGTTTGAAACAAAAATAAGACAGACAGCATGTGTGTGAGAAACCGAGATGAGGAAAGAGATCTCGAAAGAGACCGAAGACCAAGCAAAAGAGAGAGAGCGAGAGAAAAGGAGGAAAGAGGCCGCAGCTCCAATAAACAACAACACTGGCAAAACAAATGGTTGTTCTCTTTTCACAATATCCAGGGATTTGAGGAATTCTCTCGCACTGATATCATTCTGACAAATGTTCACATAGACCAAACAACAGCGTTTCGACATTTCTCACACAAAGAGATATCATTTATGAAAATGCAAAACAAATCTTTCAAAGGGCTCCTCCGTGGGACCGGAGCAGAAGGAGAGACAGAAAGTTCTTTGAGTGCTGATCAACATGTGCTCAGTAACTGCAGTAAATGTGCAGGAACAGCACAGGTTGATGGTAAAGGTTAATATGACGTGAATACTCTCTGCTTTATCACGTTCATCTTTGCTGAATTTTAGCACAGAATGGGAAAAAATATGTACGCTTGCTGGTAAACATCTGTAGACAGTTGTGGGATTAACCCATCTTACAAGTATGTTCAGTCTGTGCTTTCAGGTGCTTCGAAAAGTGGAACAAACGCTTTCATCACCGGCTTGTCCTTTGTTGGTTAAAACGGTCACATGTACTGAAGTCTTCGCCAAAGCACTTAAAGTTCTTTTACTTATTTCTTTCTTAATGTGCTGGTTGTTCCTATTAAATATGAACAAATTTTCAAATATTGACATCATGGTATGTACAAGTAATCAAAAGCAAATTTTCAGTCTGCTCTAAACAGTTTCAGACAATGTTTTCTGTTCTTGGACTTGTGCAGTACAAAGTCTGGAGCCAACCATCATTTTTCATATTTTTCTTACAAAGAGCCAGATTTCTTGTATTTTTTTTAAAGTGTTCTTGAGCAGTAGTTGTCCAGTCTTAATGGAGGTCTTACAGAGATTTCTTTGAACATTGGCTTCTTTTTCACTCTACACTCCTGTTTATGTGTTGTTTTCTTTTCTGTTTGGTTTGGAGATAAAGTATCTGAATTTCAGGAGTGGGACCTCCAAACACGCTCCTTCCGATTCTTATCTGTATATGATCCCCCAGTTCGACAAGGTTTTCGTGCCCCAGCCTCCCTCCCCTTTTCGATTCTTTCACTTCTTCACCTCTATGTAGTACATGGGGATCAGCCAGGCCCGGGAGCCGCCGCCAGTCCCCTTCGAAACAAACCGCAGCTCCAGGACATGGGCCCAGCGAGTGAAAAGGCACATACGAAATAAAAAAATGCACCTCAAGGGTTGAACCAGTGTTGTGTCTACACATAACAGACAACTTAGCAAAGAGACAATTTTAAAGTGTATCTTTATGCACCTTGTTACTAGCAGTCTATCAAATATACAATCTACAAAAAAAGTGAAAGATAGTAAAGTTTAATGGGTATAAAACTGTTATTCTTCACCAACAAGGTGATTTCCATATATAGCCAAGCACTTTTCATATCTTGGTATGCTGTGCAGATGTTCTTAGAAACTTGAGGAAGTGAATGAACTTTCCTCAGAAACAACTTCAGTGAAAAGGTGGCTGTCAAGAAGTCATTATTGAGGAAGGGGTACAGGTATGCCAAATTACACAAGAACTGGACCAAAAATCTGGACCAACAGGTATTTGGGAGTGATGAGTACAAATCTGAAACTTTAGGTTTTTTGGTTCATCGGTAAGTACAAACGTCAAGAGGTACAACAGTCATGGATTGGCCTCCCAAGTGCCCGGACCTCAAAGCTGTTGAAACAGTGTGGGATCATCTTGACAGTACAGTCCAAAAGTTGGAAGAACTTTGAAAGAAGAGCTTTGAATGTCCTTCAAGAAGCCCAGAGAACTATTCCTGGAGATTACTCAAAGAGATTACAAGAAAGCTAAATAAGAGAGTTCAGGCTGTGTTGAAGAATAAAGATGGTCACACCAAATATTGACTTATTAGAATTGTACAAACTCAACTTTTTGCTTTATTTTTAAAAAAAGAAGAAAAAAATGGTGGGATTATTCTTGACTCTAGTTCCATGTACTCACCAACACAGACCCGTCCATCCAGGCCCACTGCCATCCCGGCCATACACTCACAGCGGAAGGATCCCTCAGTGTTGACACAGTGGCCGTTCATGCACATGCCCGGAGTCTCACATTCATCGATGTCTACAAATAGAGACAAGAAAAAACACTTCTGTATATATCTATATCAAACTATATACCTTTCTCTTCACAATATTACGAGGTAAGAAGATAAAACAGATTGAAATAAATAACTGATTAAAAAAATGCAGCCACAACTCCTAAAATTTCAGCTTTGACTTCAGCTAAGAAAACGTTCTGTGTTCTCTTTGTTTTCTCACTGTGTTACAATAATTACGATAACGAGCATGCACCATGATAAAGCATGCATGCTGAAGTCTGTGTTTATGAACGTATGTGTATGATGTGTATGTGTGTGTTCTGTTTGGGTGTCTTGGAGGACAGACAGACTGCGGAGAGAGACAATGAGGCCCCAGGGCCCCTTCAGACTACACATTTCATTAATGGCTGCATACATCAGCACATTTCAGCCACACTCTACTCTCCTGTTTATTTATTCTGTAATGACTTAACCAGGTCAGTGTCTCTGAAATCAAACGTCTGTGTCTGAGACCATGAAACTCTAGTTGCCATCTAAGGTTCGACATAGCTTCGGATGTTGGCATATACAATAGTTGTTGGCTATTACAGCATATTAAAGCACGTAACAAGAAAAAGCCAAATCGTTTTTTCTTCTTTGCACTCAACAAGTTTAGGGCAGGCTGTCTGCTGAAATCTCAAAACAGGCGGGTCCCAACTATCCAACTATGTCCAACTGGCGTGCAAGGAAGCAAAGGGATTTTTCCAAGGCTTTTTAGGGGGATTTTTTTGCCCTGTGTGTTAAGAGTCATATAACAGAGCTATTAACATGCCAGAGAGGTAGTCATCCTCCAAGCTAGGCGAAAATGCAGTCAAGAGAATATCTTACTCAAAATACATTCTGCTGATGCTTCACTTTGTGGGCTTTTGGACAAACGTACCTACACACATGCGTCCGCTGGTGTCGAGATAGAACCCAGGTTTACAGATGCATCTGAAGCTCCCATCTTCATTGATGCACAGTCCATTGAGGCACATGTTCCTGATCAGACACTCATCCAGGTCTGTGGACAAAGAGGAACTAAATTATTTACCCTAGTTTACTCTAGTAACACTAGAGGTTTACTCTAGTAATAATTATTTTCAGTGATTGTGCATGATTTCACCCATTATGGTTCATGCTTCCACCACCTCTAACATATCCATGGTCCATTTGTCATAAATACTAAAGGAATCTTTACCCCATAGAGTAGTAAGTGACCAACATGAGAAGTTAACAGACCTTGACAGTTTTTGCCATCTTGAGAAATTTCAAATCCAGCATTGCAGACACAGTGGAAGCTGCCTTCAGTGTTCACACAGCGGCCATTGTTGCAAATACGACCATTGGCCACACACTCATCCAGATCTGGCAGGGAAAAAAGAAACAGATAGCACAATAAACATACACACTCTTAAAGTGCGCATATGTTGCATGTATGTAAATGTGTAACCTCGGCACTCGGTTCTGGTTGAGGTCGACTGGAATCCAGCAGGACACTGACAGATGTAAGAGCCGTCTGTGTTCACACATTCTCCGTGCGCGCATGGGTTCTTCTCGCATTCGTTATCATCTGGAAAGCAAGCATGAAATTTAACAGCCAAACGCATGCACTTTGAGTTTTGTGTTAAGAAAACTCGTCAGAACTCACCGATGCACTCTCCCCTTCTGTCCAGCCTGAAGCCCATGTTGCACTCACAGCGATATCCAACGCCTGGCGTGGGGATACATCTGCCATTCAGGCAGAGGTTACGAAAGGCCTGGCACATATTGGTGATATTCTGGGTTTGGATAATTACGGGACCTGATAGAACAAAATCACGCGAGCGTTTTTCGTCAAAACGTGAGGTAATATAACGAAAAATCGTATTTTTGTTTAGTTCAACATCTTAATTTACAGGAAGTGTAGCCAACACACCTGTTTCTGGCATATTACACATATGTAGTTTTACATTGCCAGATAAATCTCAACACTGCAGTAGTATAATAGTTGTGCAAAACAGTATGTCGGAATTTTTAAAGCCAAAGATTTTGGACATGTTTAATATAACTCTAAATACTACTATGCAGTTGTGTAAGGATGGTTTCTTTGAGAAAGGACACTCACTGCCATTCATTTTTTAGTTCAACGGTACCGGTTGTTTGTATATCAAAAGTTGGACGTTGATGGCAATCCAAGATCAATTGCAGGTTGAACATGCAAACATGAAGCAATCACGGGCAGAAAGCTGGGACATACCTGGCCTAGGTATAGGTATAGGTTCTACAGGTGGTCTAGGATAATCAGGCTGCACAGGTTGGACAGGGACCTTGATTGGAATTTGAGGAATGTCAGGCCCAGGATATGGAACCGGGTAGATGTTGGGTATGTCAGGGCTCCCTGGGACACGATCAGGTATCGGTGCACTGGGTATCTGAATGCACAGTTTCTGGTGCTCTTCTATAACAAGCATATTTGAAAAGCAGATAGAGGTTAGCTCTGAATTGTCTAGTGTGTGTGCGAATATGTGTGTACAAGTGAGTTTGTTTGTTAACTTGCATTTTATTCTTTGTAAAGTTTGTTTTTGTTGTTTTCATTGTAAATCTCCATAGATTCTCACAGATTTATTACATTTTTATTAAGAGCACTGATTTTGAGTATAATTAAATAACAATGCCACAAAGATCACAATACTTAAGCCATGTGAATGACTGCACCTGTTCCACGAATGGGGCACATTTCAGGGGTGGACCCATCAGACCAGCAGCGTCCACTATCACAGCAACACTGCATTTTGGTCAACAGCTGTGAATTTTGGTTGGCGCAGCGCCCGTTCAGCAGGCTGGCGTAGCAATACCCACCACGAGCATCTGTGGGAAACGACACAGCAGGAAGTCGGTTAAACTAACCGCGCCGCATGGAATATGGCATGTGCTGTCTGCGTGTTGAGCAAATTGGCAAGAGTACAATCAGAAAAAAAATTGTTGTTTTTGCTTCAGATTTTCCATCATTTGGAAGGTGGAAGCCACTTCCAATAGTCCTCATTTCCTATTTATATGAACCCTTCCTTCATCCTGCAGTTTTTGGCACTGTGTGCCAGCATGACTCACACTCAAGTTGCGCATTAACATAAATATATCATGTTTTGTTTCACACCCAGACCATCCGGGGCAGATTTCATGTGGAGAAAATGACAGCCTAAACTACAGATCGCTTGCTCCAGTTCGACAAGATGTCAGGCACAGAACTGCTCGCAAGCAACCACGAGGTCTTAAGGGGGTCGGGCGAGAAGTGTGACTGCATGAGAAACAGACGAAAATGTTTTGGGCAAAAGTTTTCTGGAAACGAAACACACAGACATTCCTTCCTCAGGAACACGCTCTCCTGGGGGGGAGTAATGTGACTGCATGGTTGCATATGTTTGTGCGTGTGTGCTGTATGCACGTGTATGTGCAAGAGGCTGCTCTGACCTAATTTTTTTCCTGCTCTGGTTTTAGGGCGAAAATGAGCTTAACTAGGAAGCATACAGGAGTTTTCTTTACGAAGACGCACATAGATTTAGCGTTTTCCAGCTGTGTAGAAAGTCACCTGGAAATAAGACTTCATTTTACTTCTCTCATCATGTGCTCGCCACAGCTTGAAGAGAGTTTAACTCAACAAGTGACTATTGACCTAAATTCTACCAGCTGGAACTTTGGAGAGCTTCCTTTCTCTGCTTTCAGTGCCAAGAAGAACCAAAATAGAGTGGAAAAAGGAAAGAGAATGAAGCAGCATCTTTTGCTTTGTCTCCTATTTTGTCATGCCTAATAATGACTGCAACTATGAACACAAGCAAATCACACGCAATGAAACTTGCAGCTCTTTGGAGTGGAAAAGCGGACAGGTGGACTCACCTATACACCTGGATCCATCCACTGAGGTATAAAAGCCCTGGGGACATTTGCAGAAGTAGCTGCCGACAGTATTAGAGCATTCACCCACACCACAAATACCTGGAATGTTTGAGCACTCGTCCAGATCTGCGAAAGAGGAGAGGAGAGGAAAGTGAAAACTATCTTGAAACGTGAATTTCTCCAAAACTAGAGCATGCGTTGGCAGGAACAACGGAAATGAGGCATTGTCACAGGATATCAAATCCAGGGACCTCCGTACCTCTTCTGTTAGCACCATTAAACACCAAACGCACACCATGGAGCACAAAAGTCTGCAGGAATAGCGCTGTGACTTCGACACATTTGAAATATTTCTTACAAAGTGCAGAAGTTTTCCAGTAATTATTTCTGGGCATTAAAATAGCACACATAAAGTAAAGAAGTGCCCGATTACCTTTACCTTTCTCTGAGCTTAGGCCTTGAAATTATTACATACACGCCTAACAGACAATACATTTCGCAGGATCGATTTAGGCCTATATTTGTGGACGAGTAGTAAAAATTTTCCAGCAAAAGCATTAAAATCCATGTGAGTCCCACAGCAGAGGGAGAAAAACGTGTTTTTATCAAGTAATCCTGAAACTGAGTCTAATTAGGATTCATGGTGCAGATCAACCATGTTGATTACAACTGACAGCAATAATTAATGCTAATAACGAATTTTAATAAGGTGAAACATTCAAAGCAATAAAACAGAAGTATTGTAAAGAAGAGACGTAAGTTAATGATGAGTATTTCAATAAAACAAACACAATATTAGCCTCCCAAATCTAATGTCCATACCAGACTTAGTTAGTCTGGAGCAGCAACTTACATAGTCTAGCTTTAACATTTGTATAGAAGGGGGAAAATTCTTTTCAAAATTCATCAGCATTTCTTTCAAACATCAAAATTGAGTGTTACATGGGGTTACTGAGAGAAACCAGAGCGCTGCTTTGCTTTAATTAGGCTTTTTTCAAGGGAAGGGCAAAAATGTGGCTTATGTGTGGTCTTTCCTTACAAAGTAATAATCAGACTACCACGACTGAGGTGAAGTTAACCACATCTTGGCGGATGTGGCTTTTAACTGTCTCAACTTTTACGGATTTAAAAAATATCCGAAAGTCTACTCTGTCATTCAAGCTGACACCGAAAACCAGACAGTTCATGGCTTCACTGTTGCTTACCTTCACATTTCTGCGAGATCTCGTTGAACTTGTGCCCAGCGGGGCATTTACATTCAAACGATCCAACAGTGTTGATACAATTTCCGCCTTGACAGATGCCAGGGATGGCCTGGCACTCATCCACATCTGTACATGCATATCACAGAATTAATACTCTAACACAGACATTATTGTGGTAAAATAAACTTAGAAGAGGAGCAGGAAGTTAATACACATGCTGACTGAGTTTAACGCACAAATGTGAACAGCCTTGGATGTACATGGGTCTGTTTTTACAGTCTCTCTCTGACTTTCCTGAGATCAACAGTATGACAAACGAAAAGAAACAGGGGGAGAGGAATTTCTCCAGCAGAATGAAAAAAAACTGCAACCAAACTGGTAAAAAAAACAGGAATGAAGTGAATATATAAAAAAAAAAGGCTGACTGTAAAGCATCAGGTTCGATACATTTATGATCACACGCACATGAAGACTAATGTACATAAAGATGTTGCTTGAAAGGAGGGTCATGATGACGCCATTTGTGAGGTGACCCGGACCATCAGGTTTGTGCAGCTTTCTAATCTGTTACTTTGTCAGTGATGCTGATGATTAAATGAAATTCATTTAATGAATGTGACAGACTAAAACGAAGGTCTCAGGCTGGAAACCTACAGGAGGCTGTGACCTGATGCTGTCTCAGAGTACTCCATGTTCCTCTGGGTCCTGGCTCAGGTCCGCCTCCCCTGCGGAGGTTCTGATGTTGTTGGGTCTGGAGCAGGCAGACACAGGGCCGTCTTACCAGAAATGAGCTCTCCCACGTGGCACCGCCACTGACCCGTGTTACTGACTCTGACAGTCCCGCCGCAGCGGGCGTCTGCGGGCATTCCATACACATGTGGGAGGCACTGCCACCCACCCCAATTTAACCCAATTAGAGCTAATCCTCTGGAAAAGGGATGGTGGGCAGAGCTCAGAGGGTGACAGAGGGAGGGGGGTGAAAGCAGACAAGGAGGGAGAAGGAGTTAAAGGAAAAGATGGCAGCAGCAGCACACTACTCAAAGAACGCAGAGGGTAGAGGGAGAGTAACAGAGAAAAAGAAAGATAGGAAAACAGACTGGGAGGCAGAGACACAGAGGAATAGACTTTACCTTGGCATGCCCCGGTGCGGTGGTTTGGTATGAACCCTCTTCGACAGGGGTGAGGCTGGGCTGGGCACATCTCACAGGGGTGACCCCACGCCCGTCCCACTGTGGCGCAGCACAGAGTCTTTGTGCACACAATGCCCGTGAGCTGTCCTTGACACATCTGGTTATTTACTGAGGCAAAGCACGGCCCGGTGCGATAGTCTGCAGAGGTAAAAGGGTGATGTTTTTTAAACCCAAAGCAAAAAGACAGGTTGTAAGATTAGGCCAAAGAAAAAGGTTGAAGCTGGAGCTTAAAATCACAGAATATGAACATTATCCTGAGTGAGTGAGCGAATGGCTGTCTGGCATACACAAACGCTCAAACTCAATGTAATCTCACATGACATCTACAACACACTTAGATTATAAGTGATAAAGGGCCTGCAGAGCAGACGGTAACGCACTCCATAAAGCATGCATTGTATTTTCCTGGCATTTTAATTGGTCTGGCTCTCAGGTGCACTGTTCGTGAGTGTGTGTATGTGTGCGCGTGTCTCTGTGAGTGTGTGTATGTGTGCGCGTGTCTGTGTGAGTGTGTGTGTGTATGTGAGTGAGTGAAAGAAAGAAACAAGAGATAGGGAAGAGGTCTGGAAAACCTTTTAAAGTTGTGTGGGCGGCTATGGAGAGCAACGGACACAAGCAAGGACAAGAAAATTCAGTCTGTTGCTTCTATTATATGATCACCGGCTCATTAGTTACCGATGCTACTGCTATTCTGTAAAATGTCACATTTACCATCAGCAGTTTGCTACCTTTTGCGATTTTCTTAATAATCCACAATCTAGGGTATAGATCATCATCCCTAAAGCCACCGGAGGCTGGCTGGCTGGCAAGGGTGTGTCTGTGGAACACAGTAGGTGATTTCCACACTAGCTACTACAGCCTAGAATTAAAACTAAAAGGCTAATAATAAATAACAGAGTGTAAAGAAAGTCCCTCCATCAAGACTATTCATCTCTCCTTCCCTTCAAATCAGATTCCCTAGAGCCGACTGCTTGCTTTATCTAACCCCTCTTTTTTCCACTCTCTCCTTACAAGTCCCAAGGAGTTTACACAATCATTTACTCTTATCAGGTGAAGGCCTGGAAGATGAAGATGGAACAGAGATAGGGGCACAGAAGAAAAGGGTAGGAGGGGGATACATCTTTCCCAAAAGAATCTGGACATGAGCCAAAGACAAAAATCATTTCCACATTTCACAGCAGACAACAGACAGTAAGGAAAAAGGGAGACCAGTTCCAGCAGCGCAGTCGTTTAAAACAAACGAGACATTGTGAGTTTCCCATGTGGACCGGGGCCCAGCCCAGTCCCGTCACGTGCACCCCAGCCTCCACCGTCTCTCTGCCTCTGGCACCAGTACTGTGTGAAACAGAACTGGGTCATCTCTCTTTCTCACTCCCCTCCTGCTCAGGCTCAATTGGAGACCAAATGCTTTTGATTCTTTGTCTACTTCTCCCTCCAACAAGCAGCTGAAAGTAGCGCAGTGCATTTACTCAAGCCCAGTTTGAAGATACTTGTACTTTACTTGAGTATTTCTATTTTGGAAAACCTCCATGAGACACTCCAGGATAATGTCTCTTTCTTGAACAATAATAACCTGAAAGTTACCAAAAAGTCAACAATCAGACTGCAGGCTAAACACAACCCAGTGCGACACTCCCATGTTTTGCCACTTTTGTGTTAATTCCCAGTTTAATTAATTTAAATTTGTGCTGAATGTTGCTCCCTGATTGCTCATAGGATGTGAGAGGCAGCCCACACCTTAGATGCAATCTGAAAGGCAAACGAGGGCTCTACCTCTTCATTGGTTTAATTTTTCATGCTGTAGTACATTCATGGGACCCTTAGCAAAACAAATCCAAGCACACATTGTAACACGACTTCACCTTTTTGCAAAAAATACTATATAATGAAAAAGAAATAACTTACATATGTTGTACAGCAGGGGTGATTCTAGGTTCAAAAGTTTAGGGGGGCTCAGCTCCCAATCATAATGTCAGCAGTTCCTAGTAATTATTATTAATGCAACATGCTGTTTACAAATGTAATCAACCCTTTTCACATTTACAAACCTAAATTTACTTAGATACACATTACAGTGTTACCTTCAAATGCAAACTATTTTAAGGTGGAGCCTTTAGTTAAAGAAGATAAGGAACCATTTGTGCCAAAGGAGACAAGATGAGAAACATACACAAAACATGCAGTGTTTTAATCACATAGAAGCAGCCCACCAAATCATCAGTCACATAAAGTAGCAATATTCAGTACAGACACTGGAAAATCACCCCAGACCTGTACATGAAGCAAATTGGTAACAAAGTTCTTTTACCAGTTCACACAAACCCTTCCTTTATTATGCCGAATCAGCATAGCAGAAGAGTGTTATAGTCTGTCACATCAGTGTAGTGGCAACCATCCTGTTCATGCCATGTTTACAGTGGTATGAGTCCTGTAAAATGCTACCATTCATATCAATACGCTCTGTTTACAATGTCCAGTGGCGTTTTTTAAGTGTCCTACTGCAAAACATGCAAAGCATCCATGAAGTACATGAAAAACTACTTTGAGAAAAATAACTTTTTTTTTCCCCAGCTAACTTCACGATTTGCTCCCTCGTTCTTCCTGTCCATCCTCTTCACTCAACTAGCTAGGCAAACAGAAGCTACAGCTTTATAATTTTGGGTGAATTTGTCTACATTTACTCTTGTTTCTTTTTGCTCTCTCTCTTTGCTGTTTTCATTTTGCTCTCTCCCTTTTTTCCCTCTCTATACTCCTCTGTCACTCTTTGTACTATCACCCAAAAGCTAAACATTACAGTGAATAAAAGACATAAACGGATCACTATCAGTTTATAGCAATATTAAAACTGAATACAGGCTTTTGCTGGACATAGACAGGTAAGATCATTTTAACTTGCTGTCACCTGGATCTGGAGTTGTACTGTAAACAAACACTGAAGCCCAATTCGATCAGAACAGGAATGAACATTTTTTAGCAAACAAAAGTAATAAAGTATATCAGCTCCTCGGCTGGCAACTCCAAATATGTTTTACTCTACGTTAGCTAATATTAACACTATTTAGAGAACAATTTAAACAAAATAGGCACTTTATATGCATAACAATGCAATTATGAGAAGAGTTTGAACTTTTGCTATATTCCAGTTAAAGTGTGTTTTAAATCTGCATCATTGATTTGTGTCATCTTCGTCTTCTTTCTGCCGCAGCAATGAAAGTCTTATTAAGCGATTAATGACAAGCCACGCTGTTGAAGCAGCAACACCTCTGTGTGAGCGCACTGTAACATCATGACATCAACAATACTGGACATAAAACCTGTTTTCATCCTATCCTGTACTGTCATCAATGGAAAAGTTAGGGGGAAAAGTTATTAATACTATTAATATTTTTTTTAGGGGTGCTCTGATAAAAAACGGGTCTAAACTCACCCATGTGAGTAGTAAATTAAAGCACTTCCAGCAGTTGATTGGCTAGGCACAGCAGAAATAACGAAATATCGAAATAAGTAGGTAGCAGAAAAGCTTGTCAGTATTAAAGCCAATCAATTCATCTATAATATTCTACCCTTCTAACATAATTCATGTTTTACAAGTTATCCTCTAATAATGAAGCTGCCAGTCAAGCGATCACATCTGATTGGAATAAATGTCTCTTCATAACATTTTTATTGAAAAAAGCAGCTAGCCTGCAGATAGATAGCAGTGGAAAACAAGTTACACCAGCAACCTAACAAGACACTTGCAAATATGAGATTCTGTAAATGCGAAGCTGTGCAGCTTGCTTGCTCTAGCAGAGCTCGCCAGTTCTAATGTGGGTCGGATTTGTGAAACTAAAAAATTTCAGCATTTGCAGTCATTGTTAAAATATGTTGGAGGAGGAAAATGGTTGAGCAGACTGTAACTTCTGAGGAGTGGAGATGTGTACATAACCTTTATTTTCTTTATTGCACAGAAGGACAAGAATGTGATGGTAAAGTAGAAAAGTCCAGGACAAAAACAACTCCACTGCTGCTAACTCAACATCAGCTCTTTGCAAGCATCTGCAAAGACAGCATGCTAACACAAAGCTAGCAAAGAACCCAGAGTGATGGTAGAGCTAAAGGTATGCAGACTTCAGCCCGGCAGCCAGAGCTTGAACTTCAATAAGTAACAAAGGCAGTAATAATTAATCAGGCTTCACTTCTAAAGCTTTAGCTTAGTCAAGACCAACCTGTCCACAACTGGTAAACAATACCAAGCAGGAAAAAACACAACTAGTCAAGTTAGATTCTTTTGCATTGTTAAAGTATTGTATGGTCAGGAGCCAAAAGCTAACAACTGTGAATTGCTATAAAATGGACAATCATGGTAACAATGTAGAATCAGTTGAATAAGGCCCTGGTCACACTGATCTAGAGACCAGTCTGCAACCATCTGGCAATCAATGGTCGTGAGGGGAAAATCAGTATTTCTGCACCAGTTGGCAAAAAGCTATTTTTCGTTACTTTGGTTGCTAGTATACTGCTGCTGTTGTAGCTTGATCAGAATTGACGGATATGTCTACAAACACAAATACTCAAACACACAACTCTCAAGCAATGTGTACATTGCACCACGCAAGAAACCTCAATACCTGCTTGACATTAGCTTGCTAACTCATCAAGAGTGAGAACATGATGACCTCGATGAAGACCACTAGCCGAAGTGTGCTCGTCAAGCAATAAAGTTGTTTATCACACTTCAAAAATTGCTGACGCTTCAATGTCTTCAAATGTTATCATCTTCTCTAGTCACCTTGAAAGTTGGCAAAGTTGTGCTTAACTCGGTTTGTATCAAGAGTTGCAAAACCAGCCATATGATGTTATTAAAATCACAGCTATGTTGCCTATGTTGCATGTTATCAATACAAGTATTCATAAGTATCAGTATTGATAAACAGGATCACTATTGATATCAATTAAATCGCGGTGTATCAATAGGTGCCACAGCTTTAAAAACAAAAGAAGAAATCATAAAACCAATTTTTATACTTCACTGGTAGCCAGTGACGAGAGCCCAGCACAGGGCTGATATGGTCTCCAAACTGCAGGAGAGATAAGGCTTGACTACACAAAAAGAACTGCAATAATCGAGGTGAGAGGGGGAAAAGCATGAACTATGAAATCTCCAACAGAAGGAAATGGTTATAATTTTGCAAGTGATCAAAGAGCCAGTGCTGACAGGAGTGGAATGATTTTGTTTTTGTGAAAATCTAGACTAGAAAGCCAAAGATTGCTTTAAAAAAGATATATTCAGGGGGAATTTTCTCCAGTATTTCCTGCTTTCACTCTATTTTCTTAACACAGAAATTTTGCCTAAGTTACTTAAGGGATCTACTAATCAAGAATGTTCTGTTTTAACTAACTGTGAGCCTTATTTTCTATCTAACACTATGTGCCTCATCTAAAATAACAAAGCGAAAATCTCTATGTAGGCAAAGCAGTTTGAGGAGCTATGGAAAGTTTTCACATGGAGCCCAGGCTGAGTGAGTGCAACAGGCTGTATAAAGAGAACTCAGGTTTCTCTTTTCATCAAAAAAAAAAGGTTGTTATGTCTTATTCACAATGCTCTAAGTACACAATCTAACTTGATATCTGCTTATTACAGCTCTTAGCTGAGGAGAGTGAGTGAGTGTTAAGGCAAAAGATTTGAGCACAAGATAAAGTAGATCCAAGCACTGCACTTAAACAGTCAGCTGAGGTAAACAGGGAGAGGCAGACAGCTGTAGGGTGAAAATGGTGTCATTTCATCCGTCATCTTACTGTCTCTCTGTGAACTGCATACAGCTGGGGGATCCACCCATGTCCTGTACATCTGGGAGTAATCGCACGTGCTCACACACAAACACGCTCACGCACACATGCACACACTTAAAAATTCTGCCCATGTCCCAACTCCTCATCCCCACTTCAGCCAGCGATGATCTCAAAAACACAGCAAAACTTGCAAAATGTTACTCTTGTTTTTGCCCCAGTTTGGAAAAACGTGGTGAGTAGCTGCTTTAGCTCCTTCAGTAAAGAAGTATCTTAGCTTCAAGACTTTGCGTTGACTCTGATTCGTTAGCTCTTTAGTGTTTGTTTTGAGGTTTGGTTACTTTTAGAACACAATAGAAATGCTCCTTCAGTGCCCGGCGAGTTTATGCACAATAACAGCATCATCGAGAAAAGAAACGAGGGAAAGCACGACGGGAAGTGGGTAAAAGAGTTTCCTGGATTAACTCCAGGAACACATACACAAAGATATCTGCACACCTTCTCCATATCCACCCTTCCTAAGTTTTTCCCTTGCAGATGGTGTTCATTACATACACCTTACATGCTTTTATGTGTGTGTAATTTGCATATGTTTGTGAGATTTGTGCATGTGTGTGTTTCATTGCACGTGTTATGGGTCTTAATATTTGGGTGGGGCCTTCCCTAATGGCATGTCAGCAGATTTCTTCATCCTCCCCGGACTAACAAATTGAACTCAAACACACACAGACATACACACTTGGGGGTGTCAGTGAGATGCTAAGAGAGCCCCTCAGCTGATTGACCCACTTCCCTGTTGTGCTCTGGCTGCTGACTTGTTGACTGTGTAACTCACGTGTAGCACCATTTCAGGCCAGTCTTTCCCCACCGTCTCAATGGTGTCATACTGAAAGCTCGACTTTATTGCTCCACAGTTAAATGACTCTACAGCCGGAGCACGGAGCCCTGCATGCAATCACCAATTCCACATTCCAACCTTAATCATATTTGCAACGAACAAAGAACACGTTCATGTACCAGACTGCATTTCCACTGCAGTCAGCTGTGCCTGGTGGTGGGACGACTGGTCAGCAGATCGCCAGCCAGTTTAGCACACACAGCTCAGTATGTTCATGCTGAGCCATGACAACGTCATGATAACGCTACAGCCGTGAAAACCTCGAACTCCTGAGTTTAGTGACTTCTGGTCACATGACGTGTGTGGAAAGCTTGTGTTCTTGCTAATGCGATAAGATAGAGCCATAATGGGACGCAGTTCTGTAAACTACATTAAGAAAACCCTGTGGGGTGTATGTATACATGTACTTTATGCATCTGTTTGTATTTATGTGAGAGCACAATGTCTTTCTCTTGGGAGGTAATGGATTATAGCCAAGGAAATTCCAGGGAAAGTAGCTTAACCAAAAATGCCACTGAATGCATCAGCCAACTTTCTCTGCTTCACTTAATTATGACCTAATCTCTATAAATATACATTCACTGGCCACTTCATTAGGTACACCTTGCTAGTATTGGACTGGAGCCTCGTTTGCCTTCATAACTACCTGGATTTTTAGTGCAAAGTTTTAAACAATGACACCTGGTGTGGCCGTCTGCTACTGTAGTCCATTTGCTTCAAGGTTCAACATGTTGTGCATTCAAAAATGCTCTTCTGCATACCCATACTGTTGCCTTCCTGACAGCTCAAAGCAGTCTGGCTATTCTCCTTTGACCTCTGATATCAACAAGACATTTTACCCAGAGAACTGCCAGTCACTGGACCTTTTTTCTTTTTTGGACCATTCTCTGTAAACACTAGAGAGGGTTTTGCAGGAAAATCACAGTAGATCAGTAGTTTCTGATGCATGCCACATGACAAAGCCACTTACAGTGGGGCAAAAAAGTATTTAGTCAGCCACCGATTGTGCAAGTTCCCCCACCTGGGCGATCGTGGCTCAAGAGTTGGGCGTTCGCCTTGTAATCGGAAGGTTGCCGGTTCGAGCCTCGGCTTGGACAGTCTCGGTCGTTGTGTCCTTGGGCAAGACACTTCACCCGTTGCCTACTGGTGGTGGTCAGAGGGCCCGGTGGCGCCAGTGTCCGGCAGCCTCGCCTCTGTCAGTGCGCCCCAGGGTGGCTGTGGCTACAATGTAGCTTGCCATCACCAGTGTGTGAATGGGTGGATGACTGGATATGTAAAGCGCTTTGGGGTCCTTAGGGACTAGTAAAGCGCTATATAAATACAGGCCATTTACCATTTACCTAAAATGATGACAGAGGTCAGTAATTTGCACCAGAGGTACACTCCAACTGTGAGAGACAGAATGTGAAAAAAAAAATCCATGAATTCACATGGTAGGATTTGTAAAGAATTTATTCGTAAATTAGGGTGGAAAATAAGTATTTGGTCACCTCAAACAAGGAAAAACTCTGGCTCTCACAGACCTGTAACGTCTTCTGTAAGAAGCTTTTCTGTCCCCCACTCGTTACCTGTATGAATGGCACCTGTTTGAACTCATCATCTGTATAAAAGACACCTGTCCACAGCCTCAAACAGTCAGACTCCAAACTCCGCCATGGCCAAGACCAAAGAGCTTTCGAAGGACACCAGGAAAAGTATTGTAGACCTGCACCAGACTGGGAAGAGTGAATCTACAATAGGCAAGCAGCTTGGTGTGAAAAAATCAACTGTGGGAGCAATCATCAGAAAATGGAAGACATACAAGACCACTGATAATCTCCCTCGATCTGGGGCTCCACGCAAGATCTCATCCCGTGGGGTCAAAATGATCATGAGAACGGTGAGCAAAGATCCCAGAACCACACGGGGGGACCTGGTGAATGACCTGCAGAGAGCTGGGACCAAAGTAACAAAGGTCACCATCAGTAACACACTACAACGGCAGGGAATCAAATCCCGCAGTGCCAGACGTGTTCCGCTGCTGAAGCCAGTGCATGTCCAGGCCCGTCTGAAGTTTGCCAGAGAGCACATGGATGATACAGCAGAGGATTGGGAGAATGTCATGTGGTCAGATGAAACCAAAGTAGAACTTTTTGGTATAAACTCAACTCGTCGTGTTTGGAGGAAGAAGAATACTGAGTTGCATCCCAAGAACACCATACCTACTGTGAAGCATGGGGGTGGAAACATCATGCTATGGGGCTGTTTTTCTGCCAAGGGGACAGGACGACTGATCCGTGTTAAGTACAGAATGAATGGGGCCATGTATCGTGAGATTTTGAGCCAAAACCTCCTTCCATCAGTGAGAACTTTGAAGATGAAACGAGGCTGGGTCTTCCAACATGACAATGATCCAAAACACACCGCCCGGGCAACAAAGGAGTGGCTCCGTAAGAAGCATTTGAAAGTCCTGGAGTGGCCTAGCCAGTCTCCAGACCTCAACCCCATAGAAAATCTGTGGCGGGAGTTGAAAGTCCGTGTTGCTCGGCGACAGCCCCAAAACATCACTGCTCTCGAGAAGATCTGCATGGAGGAATGGGCCAAAATACCAGCTACTGTGTGTGCAAACCTGGTAAAGACCTATAGTAAACGTTTGACCTCTGTTATTGCCAACAAAGGTTATGTTACAAAGTATTGAGTTGTATTTTTGTTATTGACCAAATACTTATTTTCCACCCTGATTTACGAATAAATTCTTTACAAATCCTACCATGTGGATTCATGGATTTTTTTTTTCACATTCTGTCTCTCACAGTTGAAGTGTACCTCTGGTGCAAATTACTGACCTCTGTCATCATTTTAGGTGGGGGAACTTGCACAATCGGTGGCTGACTAAATACTTTTTTGCCCCACTGTAAATCACATTTCTTCCCCATTCTGATGCTCAGTTTGAACTTCAGCAGGTCATCTTGACCATGTCTACATGCTTAAATACATTAAGTTCCTGCCATGTGATTGGCATACTAGATAGCATAATTGGGCAGCTGAATAGGTGTACCAAACAAAGTAGCTAGTGAGTGTAAAAAAAGTTACCTGAAGAAGGTTTCGGGTCAGATATCTGCCTGGCTAGACCAGAAGCCCAGAAATACTATTTAAGGCTCTATCATCAGATGATAGCCAATCAGTTCCCAGACTGGGCCGAACAAAATACCAGAAGAATAGCCAAAAAGCAAATTTATGGATTTCTATTTATTTTCTATCCACTATTTCTCACTAAAAAGTCAATCAAATAGAGGAAAAATATCATCCCACATTACCCTTAAAAGTTGAAAATACATTTTAATTCAGTGAAATACAGTTAGCTAGCTTGTAATTCTGAGCTGTTTCATACATATCCTAAACGGACATCTTCAAAGTGCTGACAACAGTTGAAGCTAACAATAACACACAGAAAAAGATGCATATTATCAAAGAAAAGATGTAGAGATGAATTATTTTTTATTTTTCCACTATTTATACTCATCACTACAAAATCATCACTTTTATTGATTTGTTCTGGCTTTCATCATCTTAGATTTTGGCTAAACATGAACTGGCAATGGCATCAATGGATAACTCCATACAGTATATTACACTATGTTAAGAACCTGACTGAAATTGGAGGGTGGTCTCTAAGTAGTTGCCCGAAATACGCAAGTATACCTGTTTCACTCATTTAAAAATGTATCATCTCCTTGAATTCTCATCACCTTACATGGCGAATCAAACAGTTAAAAAAGTTATGGCCCCCTTCCCTCCCAGTGCATAATTATTTTGTCAGAAATAATTATATAAGACAAAACATGTTTTTTCCTTGTGCTTTTTTGTGTTTCTTGAAAAATATGACTATTGACAAGTTAATTTGTTGAAAAAAAGGCTTAATTTACATTCCTGCAAAATCTCACAAACACTCCAGCAGACAAGTGTTGAGCAGCCAGATAAGTTAAGTAAACCAATAGGCACATCTTCAGTTGGACTTAATTGACAGGCCTCCCAAGCATAATTAGGATCTCGGCTTCTAATCCAAATATTAGTTTTAGTAGGTCACCATTTTGACCTCTAAAGGTCGTCAGCACAAGCACAAAACACGTACACTGAAAAAATGCTCACATTTTTGTTCAAACACATTGCAGGCTGCCCTTGGTTTGCGTGTGCTTGTATACTTTGGAGACTTTGCTCACATGTGCCAGAGAGCAACCACAGGAGGTTGGGAGGTCTTCAGTTAACAAACAGCTCACATTTAGAAAGACATTACATTCCCCAAAGCGTTGTTTCAGAGCAGATGTGGAAAATAATGGTAATTTCTGAGCTTGAGCTTAAAATTCAAATGTTCCACAACAAACCACATTCCTGGAGCCGATGGCATGACTAAGCAGGAATTGCCTTCAGTCAAAAAAAAACAAAAAAACACAACCACCACTCAATATCAAGTCACGTTTTTAAAGAAGCAGCACGTGTGCCTTTAAAAACTACTTCAGCAGCAGTGAGAAGTGAATGTAGAGCACAGGAACAGTTTCATGTAAAGTGAAGGAGGAAAATTTGGAGTAATGCGGTGTGGCGCTCATTACCTCGCTCGCACTGAGCTCCGGTGAAGCCGTACGTGCATACACATCTGTTGGGAGCCACGCACCTTCCTCCATTGAGACAGCCATTTTCACATACCGCTGGAGAAGAGAGAGAAATCAACAATGTCACAACAGGAGGACACCGCTGTGTAGACGGGGCCAGGATTTTGTTTTTGTAGGGTGTCACCAAATATAACTGATGCAAAGTGAAGGAATTCAGTAACACAATGATGTCACTAGTTGTGGTTAGGTGGAGCAAGAAATGAGCATCAAAAGTTTAGGCACATGCTCTTAGCTTTAAAACCATGGGAAAAAGACACCCAACCTACACACAGTGATCCTTTTCTATAGTGAAATTTAGTAAGCACAGTCATGTGAAAAAGAATATTTTCACAGGACTCATAACTCATGATTTAATACCAAATAAGCTGTATGATATTATTAGTTTCTCACATTGTTGTGTAGAATTTCTGACCCATTCTTCTTTACAGTGTTTGCTTCAGTTCATTGAGGTTTCCAGGCATCTGATTATACTTTGCTCTCTTAAGGTCCTGCAGCAATATTTTAAGGAGGCTGATATCTAGACCAGCGGTCCCCAACCCCCCGGGCCACTGACCGGTACCAGTCCATGAGTCGTTTGGTACCGAGCCATGAGAGTTGAGGCTCGGCTGTGAAATTCATGGTTTTTCAGGGTTTTTATCGTTTTAAAATAGTTACTTTTTTATCGTTTTTATCGTTAACTCGGTTTCCCTGGGTCTTTTCCCATGTGTTATGAATAAATCTTCTTTTTTTTGGTTTATTTTGTTGTATTTATCTGCGAAATCTTCAAGGCCAGTCCGTGAAAATATTGCCGGACATAAACCGGTCCGTGGCGCAAAAAAGGTTGGGGACCGCTGGTCTAGACTCTAACTGGGTCACTGCAGCACCTCAAGTGTTTTCTTTTTAAGCCATTTTATTGCACATTCAATGCTGTATACTGTCAGAATAATGATGCTTTAGCTGTCAGAGAGATGGCCTCTCATTTGACTCTAGAATACTTTGATATTCAGAGTTCATGGTCAGCTTAATGGCTGCAAGGCACCCAGGTCACAACACAAGCCCAAATCATCACCTCTCCTCTACCATGCTTCACAGTTGGTGTTAAGTGTTTGGTTTTCACCAAATGTGGCGCTGTAAATTACGGCCAAACCTCTCCATTCTGGTCGCACTTGCACAAAAAACATTATTCCAGAATTCCTTTGATTTGTTAAGATGCAAATTTTCAACCTTAATCTGTGCTGTTCTCTGACCTTGTGATTAGCTTGTCTGTCCAGTCTTGGGACGATTGTGGCGCTGTGTTAACACACATCTCAACGCTCAGAACAGAAATCTGCCAAAACCTCTGCTTCCACAGTGCTCACACTTGCTGATGATCAGTTAATCAGGTTCATTTGATTAGCAGCACCTGAGTGCTACTTATTCTCTGATTTCCCTTGAAAGCAGTAAGGCTTTTTCACATGACTATACACAGTGTTTTAATTAGACAATAAATTCTGTTCTTGCATTCATTAGCTCTTTTTTCCACCCAAATAAGAGTTGCCAGACTTGCTTCTAGAGGGCCTCAATGTTATTGACGCTAAGTTTTACTAAATAGCACTATTACAAGCTTGAGGGTAAAACAGAAACTCTAAGAAATAGAATTAAAAAGGAGGCAGATAATGATGAAGTTATTCAGAGTAATGCGTTTTATTATGAGCCTTACGTTGTCCACAGTGGTTTCCCACATAGCCCTTCTGACACAAGCACTGGTCCTCTGCACATGATCCCCCATTCATACACCGAATGTTACAGTGCTGGACTGTGGGAAGAACAAGACAAAGATACACACACATGAACACAGACCAGCGTTAGGGTTCAGTTCAGTGTATCCAAACACATGCTGCAGATTATATTTACGACATCAACAAAACTGACACTGAACCATGTTTCTTAAACGTTATGCTTCTAGATATTTCCTAAAAAAATTTATGGTGTGTAAACAGATGAGCACACCAGGTTGAAGTGCGGTGAGCTGCAAGGGAGCGACATAGAGAAGATGTTGATGGTGGACATCTTCCAAAGCATACACACTCCCAGTCGACACTTACACACACCCGTTCACAAAACCCACAGGACCGGCCGCTAGTATCAAGGATGTGATTGCAACATATATCAGTTGCTTCAGTCTTAGGCAGTTAAAAGGGATGCGTTCAGGTTCTTTGCCCTGCTATCTCATATGCTAGTACATAGAGCTGGGCGATATATCGAGTTTTTAAAAAATATCGATATATTTTTATACGAGATATAAGATGTGACAATATCCTTTATATCGATATAGTCTATGTTACGTTATAATTATACTTGTGGAGCCGCAAGTTTGCCTCTCTTTCGTCCACTTTTGTCTTTACGCAACGTTACTCGGCCTCGCCTCTCCTTCACTCAACACAACTCCCCCTCCTCCCCCATCGCTTCACCTGCAGGAAGCGACAAGATGGACACGGCAAATCTGCGTTAACGAGTTACTGCGCATCGCCCCGTGTGTGGGGCTGGACCGCGTCAACGTGTTAGCTAGCTAACCACGCTAACGAGCTAACCACGCTAACGCCATGCAGCCCAGAGGGGCTGCACGGCCTAAAACCCTTTCATTCTCTCAAAAGTTGACAGCGCGCCTTATGTATGAATTCTGGTTGTGCTTGATGGCCGCGAACCGATTTTATGTGGTACACGGCGCTCAGCAATCTGTCAAAATGTTTTAGTACGACTTTGGTAAGCTACGGAGCTGCACCGCTTGATGGATTGTCGGAGCATTACGGCTGAGCCTCGCGGAGTGATACGTACTGTGCTTCAGCGTAATATTACCGTATTGTGTGTGTATAAGGACCATAAATGGCACCTGTTAAGAGACGTGGTTACGAAGCGGATTTCAAACTCCAGGCTATCAGTCACACAGGAGAAGTTGGGAACAGAGCAGCTGTGAAATCTGTCTATGTTATTATGCTCAGCGTCTTTTAGTTTACATTCTGACTGCACAATTGTGAGCTTTTTGTTATGCACAAAAACAACATTGTTTTCTTTTATTTATGGAGCATTATTATTTAATAAATGCTCATAATTTATTTTTGAGTAAATTTTATGTACATCTGCTCTATGTTAATAAAAGTGCCTGTGTGACATCTGGGACACAGCTTTGACTAAGAACTCTCTTTTTGTTCTTACTTTATGGCTTTAAAAAAAAAAATATCGAGATATATATCTTATATCGCCATCCAGCTAAAAAATATCGAGATATGAAATTTGGGTCATATCGCCCAGCCCTACTAGTACACATAAGCTGGTGCCCATTACTCATGATAAGGAGAGAAAAACAACTGTGATTTTTTTTAAGTGCCAAAAAATCAATTCGATTGCAATTTCTGTAATAAAAGAAAATTTATATAAGATGGCATATTTTCTGTCATCCATTACTCCTATTTGCATAAATCATAATTATCTTTGTCTATTGCCCCACTCCCATTCCAGCCACCCACATTATATATTACAAAACTAATAACACTTCAATGGAGCTGATTCAGAAGAAAGTATATGAAAATGGAGGTGAGTGAATGACCTGACTTGGATCCACAGGATGGTGCGATCTGACCATTGGGGCAGGTGCACATATTGGGTCTGGAGCAGAAACCATCTCCACATGAACTCCGGCAGATGGCTGCAAATGAGAAAATGATACTCGGTCAAAGAAAATACAAGGCCAAATAACAAAGCAACGCTCCAGGACTTGACTTTATTTTGCGTTCGAGAAATTCTGATGTTGTGGGTCTGCTGCTTGTCAGCCTGTCCGCTGCCGGTTTTGAATTTCAGGTTAGAATATCAGTTGTTGCAGCTAAAGCGCTGATCTTAACCTCATGCTAAACTCTCTTCTGTAATATTTCAAACACAGACCACAGTCCAAAGAAGGCCAAATCTTTCTTTTTGCCCTGATCGTGCTTTACTTGTAGAAGCTGACTTGGCAACGTTGCTGAGCTATTTTCTTCTGTGAGTTTTGTTACCATAAATGTTATGTGTTTTCAGTTGGTGTCGTCTGTGTTGCTCTGTTGTTCTCTTTCCCACAGACTTTTGTTGGCATGGTCCACTTCCCCCCCAGCTCCCATCAGGTAGAGTCCAGCCAATGAACCCTACTCCATGAACCCCACTGCTAAACAATGTCATTAGAGCTGCGACCGGCATCCAGCCAGCGCTGCAATCACACAGCTTCTCAGACTCTCTTGTCTACTAAGTGAGTGAAGGCAGGTGAAGTTTGACAGAGCAAAATGTGGAGTCAATACAATTAATGACAAAGTATACCTGAAGTAACCACAGCCAGAGAAATAGACCAAATAAATTTTGGATAAAATAAATAAAAACTGAAATTTATGGCAAAAATTGATTTAAAATTGACAATGAGAAGTGCAAGTAGACTAATAGAGGTGATACTCACGAACAATGCACTGATTTCCTCCAGTCAGAGTCTTCCAACCTGGGCAGCAGTAGGCGTTGTTTCTTGAGCCGCACACATTTGGGCTGCAGACGATCAAAAAGTGATGATCCATGTCAAAAAAACTCAAGTATTTTCAAGACAAGTCCTTTAATTAAGATATATATCGAAGATCTGTCCAAGTGGGCTTGAAATTTGGCACACCAAACACTAATTACTCTATATTACTTACTCGTCTACATATTATTGAAACTGATGGTCTGTTTCTTGAAGCTTTTAAAACAGGTGGCAGGAATAATGGCACACTGCTCATGGACACTTTAATAGAATGGTAGTTGGGATCTGTCTGTGTTGTCCAAGCACAGCATCCATATTTTATTAAATACACAAACACTGAGACCCTCCCAAAAATACTAACAATCAGGCATAGTGATAGATCAGGTGAGCCACAAAGTAAAGATAACCTGTAATCCCTGCTGATCACCTGATGAGCTGATCTGAAACCAAGTCCACTGCACCTATACACAAGGCTCAACATAGTTTGTAGACTTTCACTTGGTAAAAACCACACAGAGTGAACTATTTATGCTTCTTTAGCCCAGAAACAGTAGCTGCACATCTGCAAGCTGCAAGCTGCTTTGCAACCCACCTTCATCTCGACTTCTCATTGTCACCCCGTTTCTCACTTAATACCAAATTCTTTGTCACCATGTGCCAGTAATAAGCCATGTATTACTGTAGAAGTAAATGACAATCTTAATCACAATCTTTTGTATGTACAAAGGAACTGCCTGAATCATATCCTAACAGTCCTCAAAAAAAAAAACCACAAGCTGTCCATTGCTTTTACTTAGAAAGTTCTTGTGTGTGCCTGTGGTTCCCAAGCTTTTTTCACATGGATCTGATGTTCCCTTGCACAAATGACAGAACTAATTCTTTCATTTCTTAACTTTTTAAGTATCGAATAAAGCTGTCTGGTGTTCGTGTGTAAAACAATGTAGGGAACCACTGGAATATGCTATGATGTGAGCACAGCCACTATAAGAAATTTACTGCACCTGTACACAAAAATGTTTTATCTGACATGAAAGTGAACACCTAGTCCGTCCTCCCACCTACAGATGTTGAGCAGGTCGACATATGTGAACTTATAATCACTTTGCATACATTGACCAAGGGGTCAGTATATACATAATGTACACTGTAACTCAAACCAGACAATTGAAGCCATTTGGATGTTGGAAACAGTGGTAAGTCTGCATGACACAGTATGCAGCCTGTATGCACTTCCTGCACTGAACCCAGATGTTCAGATAGATTAACTTAAAGCATGTCAAATAAAAATGCCTGTGGAGAATGCTCATTGAGTTGTGTGACCTTCATCAGCTGTTTGCTGTCATCACTGAACACAAACGTTCTTTCTTTTCTGCATTGGTTTCCTCCTGTCTGTCGCTCTCTCTTTCTCACACACACACACACACACACACACACACACACACACACACACACACACACAAAACCTCTCCAGCAGTGACCCACTGTGTACAGCTGCAGATGTGATTTATCCACAACTGGGGTGTGGTGTTTTTGGCTAGAAAGAGGATTAGGCTGTTACTCTCTTTCTTTCTCTCTCCCCCTCTCTCTCTCTCTCTGCCACAGCCACACGGCCAATGGCCTCCTTTGTTTGGATGTAATTTATTATTGCAGTCAGCAGGAATGTGATATTCTTGCCAGTATTTAATTACTAAACCTTTTCTCCAAACTTCCCATCACAGACAATGTCACTCATGGGTCCCAGTCTGCCTTTTTAAAAATACACAAAATCACACACACACACACACACACACACACACACACACACACACACACACACACACACACACACACCAATTAACATGTGAGGACAGACACCTGCTCCAAGTTTAAAAGAAAAGAAAAGAAAAGATTTCCAAAACTGACTTTGCCGGATTATTAGAACCACATTACCCTCTGAGGACGTCCGTCCCTCCCCTCCTCTTGGCCCTACTGGCTCTGGTGTCGGTCTGCTTCGTCGCCAACTCAGTGATTTCGGTATCTGCCACCTCTGCTGCGTCTTTAGCCTCGGCACAGAGCGACAGTAAAGCCACAGTCACGGCCAACTGCAGCAGCCGTCCTCCACGCTTAATTTCTGTCATTTCCACTCTCAAGTGTACGACTTCAGTGAAGAAAAATCACTTTATGTAGTTTCCCAGCCCCGTCGACCTCTCCTGTCTGGAGTCAAAGCTGCACAACAATAAATGCAGGAGGGGAAAAAACATTTTGAAAGGAGACAGTGGAGACTGCAAGAAATCGTGGGCAAAAAACCAAATAAAAAACACTCTGCTGTTGTCACTGGGTTGGTGGTGATAGGTTTGCAAAAGCATGCAAAAAAAAAAATAAAAAAATGTATCACCAGCCAATTCCTTACCTTGTCTCCCGAATAGGAGATTCGCTTGGGACTCGACAGAGGACTGTCTGCACTTTGACTTGCAGGTAAAAACAAAACAAAACAAAACAAAAACAATAAAAAAACAAAACAAAAAAACGTGTAGGAGCAAACTGTGGAAAAGAAAAAAAAAGCCACTGAAAACCGTCGCTTAGGCTCCTAGGCTATAAATAGATGCAACTTTTGAAGTCTGCCCGAGCGCATCCAATTGTGCGTGAATTGTGCACAGATAAGTTAGCTGATGCATTCCAGAGGATGAGAATGGTAAAACTCACTGCGTCTCTCCTTTCCAGCTGAGGTCTTTCCTCATCCCTGCTCAGCTCAACTTTCCCCAAACTCCCCCCTTCCGTGCCCTGCTCTCGCGATACAATAAAAATCTTGAGTTTAAAAATGCACTTTAAGCCGCGGACCTTCAGCATGCAGCGACACTATAACGACAGAGTCAGCCCAGAAAAAACCGGGAGGATGAAGACGTTTATATGTTTGTTTAAAGTCTGAATAATATAAATAACATGTCTTTTTTTTCATCTTTGAAACCAGTACACCTGCTCCTCCTTTGTTTAAACGTGGTGACACAGAACAGTTCCAAACGATAATCAGACGAACCATTCTCTCCAGTAGTTATAAATATTAAAGAAATGTAATTTCTTTCGCTCATCCCCTCAAAAAATAAAAAAGTCACTGTTATTCCTCTTGATATATGTCCGGTGGATATTTACACTGTCCATATTTGAGGAATTTTGTCCAGTCCAGTGATAGTTTTCACACGCATTGCTTCATGTCTGCAGCCACACCCAGCAAATATAGAGTCAAACTTGCTCCTCGCTCCAGTCTGCTATCCCTCTAAAACCCAAGAAGAACAAAAAAGGTTTTTGACACAGTATAGGCTATGTGTTCCATTGCATTGGCTTTCATCGCTGTCTTTTTTTCCTTCTATTATGCGCATTCTCCTTTGACACGAGTCTGAGCACAGCCCAGTCTTACACATTCGTTTTGCATTTTAGATTTTATAGCTTGAACGAAGCCTCATGAAATCACCACAGAAAGTTGCCATTGCCAGGTTGAGACAACACACTAAATTCTCCGTGTTTTATGTAACCCTCTGTCCATTTTTCACCTCCCTCTGTAAAGACGTTGATGACAACTTGCTTCAGCTGCTCCAACAGGTGTCCCACCTTATGTGGAGTTGATCTGCATTACAGTTTATATCTGTCATGGTCCTGGGTCTTTTGACCCAGCGTTTTAAGTTTGAGTTTATTTTGTTCATTAGGTTATCTAAGTTCATTTGGTTATTAGACTCCTTGTGTTTTCTTCCCCTGTATTTAAGCTTCCCCTCACCCTTCGTGTTTCATGCTGCGTGTCTTATGTTATCAAGTTTGTACTATTATGCCTAAGTGTTTCTAGTTATTATTTTCCCCTCGTGTTTCCAACCATGTTAAATCTCCCCTGCTCTTCATGCGTTTCATGTCTGTGTCTTACGTTGTCAAGTTCGGGTTGTCATGTCTATGTCTCATTATGTTTCCTGTTTTATTGTGAAGAGGTCTGGTGTTCTGTGTTCATCATGTTCAGTTTTACTCTCCCACTGTGACGTCATTATGTTCATGTGTGCCAGCTGTTTCCTCATGTGTCTCCACTTCCCCTAATCACCTCCTGTGTATTTAAGTCCTCTGTTTTCAGTGTGTGATTGTCAGGTCGTCTGTTGTCCACGCCATGTTTCCTATGCCATGCTTCCAAGTTTCTTGTCTAGGTTTTTCTTATTGTTTGTTTAGATTTCCCAGTTTAGGTTTGTGTTAATTTTGCTTCAGTTTGCCTTGCCCTTTGTTTGTACCTTTTTTTCCAGCCATATTAAACGGCTCGCTTTTTGTTAACATTCAAGTTTTGTTCCCTGTTCCTTGGAGTCTGCATTTTGGGTCCTTTTTCAATTCATACAGTCTGCCCTCGCCAGACTGTGACAATATCAGCTTCCACAGCTATTCTTTTCTTTGACACTCAGGTTGAGGCACGCATCTCCATTAGGCCTGCTGACATCTCCAGTTGGATGTCTGGCCACCAACTCAAACTTAGTCTCAACAATGCTGTGCTGCTTTTTCTTTACTCTGGAAAGTCCTGCCCTCTGCAAGGCCTCTTCATCACTGCGTACAAGACCACGTTTGCTCCTGAGCGGACTGCCAAGAATCTGCGTCTGCCTCAAGACGACCAACTGTGAGGCAGCTCCCCGAGAGCAGGTTTGGTCTTGAATAGCTTCATCCAGTCCAACTTTTTCTAATCAGTGTCTTTGAAAAGCATCTTAAAAGGCATCTGCTTTCACTGTCCGTTTTGGGCTATTGCAGCTCGCTCTATAAAAACTGTGAACCTCAAAGCAGATCACCAAAATATTGCAGGCGGATCTATCTTAAGTGTAACTTTCACTATTTTAATTCATATGGAAACGCATATTTTCCACCAGCCAGTGCTCTCTTTTGTATACAGGTTTTTAAAAATGTGCTTCACAAATTCATAGCCCAAATTTGATTCCTTTGGCTTTGATTGCAGATTTTTAACTTTTTTTTTTTTTATATTCTTGACACAGGATTATGTTAATATGTTAATAATACCCAAATGCAAATTGTTAATTATTGATATAAGACTCCTTCCTTTGCAAAAGCCTAAAACAAACATATGTTTAATATTTCATGAATATGATCGTAGGACTGGGGCAACAAAAGGCAGGGAAACTAAGTGGTACCAAAAGAAACAGTTAATTGGCAGTAAGTCAGTAACATAACTGGGTATAAAAAAACACTTTTTTTTTTTTTTTGTCATAGTACATAATATCATGAAAAGATTCAGAGGATTTGGAGAAATCTCTGTGCGCATAGGACAAGAACAAAAATAAATAAATTCTTTTTATTTTTTCAGTAACATTTGTCTCCACAGCATGCAAATGCCTACGCCTTCTCTTTTCCTGCACCTTTGGTGTACTCCATGTGGTCAGTCTCTAGACAAACACATAAAAAGGGAATAGGCAGAACAGTTCATCTAAGCCACTGTTTTCAAGGTGGCGACCAACATGGGGACTTCCACAAACCAAGAAAACATAATTACACACTGACCGAGGAATATTTATGAGTACAGCATTTCTTTTCTTTTAAATAAACTCAAAAAACAGCTGACTGTACCTTCAACTAGAGATGGCACTGTGTGATTCTTACTCTGAATCTGAATAAGTACGCGGGACCACTGTGTGCGGTAAGACCATCTCTTTTTACTTCCTGTATTACCATCTACCGGCATGCATTGCCAGTGCGTAACACGTAATTACACAATCAAACAGTGAACACATACTGCCCATACAACAAATGTACCAGAGACAATTATGAATACACCACATCTCCCCTTTTAAACAAAAACAGAATATTACTTTTCTCAAGACAGAACTTCCAACCAGACTACCTCTTGATTCTTTTTTCCTCTTTTTCAAAGCCATACAAGAACATCTGGCAAACAATCTGCATTACATTTTTAACCTTTTGTTTTTGTTTTCTTGTTCTTTTCTTTTCTTAACAACTCTTTTTAGCTTTATTTTACTGTGCTCTACAAAACCATTATAACACAGTTACATAACAACAACCTTTTTTTTTCTCTCACAGATCTAACTTTTTAGGTTTAACTATTGGCCTCCCTGACTTGGTTCTGACCACATCAGTGTTAACAGGTGTAGCAGGGATCACACTGGGTGTTTGAGGCTTCTGCAACACAGGCACATTAGCAGGTTCATGCACAGGTGAACTTAAAGGAATCAAATGCACACGATTACGCCTCACAGTCCCTTGTGGTAACTCCACTGTGTATGATCGGGGTGTAGAGTGATTCTGGATAACAGTGCCTGTAGTTTTGACATCAGTCACCCAAACTTGCTCTCCTGGGGACAGGCTGCATAAAGGTTTTGCGCGGTGGCGCCTGTTGAAGTTTGCCATGTCCATCATCCTCTTCTCCCTTTCCTTTCGAGCGAGCAGTGCGTTGTCCGGCAGTGTGGGCTCCAGCTGCGATGGAAGCATCGGCAGTGTGGTTCGCAGACGTCTGCCCATTAAAAGCTCTGCAGGGCTGTATCCGGACTGAAGTGGTGTAGCTCTATAGGCAAGAAGAGCTAGATAAGGATCAGCTGCTTTTTTCAGAAGATTTTTTACAGTCTGCACAGCACGTTCTGCTTCTCCATTACTTTGCGGAAACTTGGGACTGCTTGTGATGTGTTTGAAGCCGTATGCTGCTGCAAAGTCTGTAAAGATTTGACCTGAATACTGTGGCCCATTATCAGACATGAGGACCTCTGGGATGCCATGCAAAGAAAGATTTCAGGTGAGTAATGACGTCGTTTGATTTTGTCCTGTTTAACAAAGCAATCTCAACAAATCTAGAGTGATAGTCAACAGCGAGAAGGTAAGTTTTCCCTCCCAGCTCGAAAAGATCTGTGCCCACTCTCTGCCATGGGCGGGCAGGGTATTCTGTTGGCATGAGTGGCTCACTGTTATTGTGTCTTTCTTGAATACACGTTTTGCACTTGAGCACCATCTCAGAGATTTGTTGACTCAGCCCGGGCCACCACACTGTTTGGCGTGCACGAGCTTTACATTTTACAACACCTTGATGTCCTTCGTGTAGTTTTTCCAGCACCTCGTTTCTCATTGCTGAAGGAATGACAAGCCGTGTGTCTTTTAACAAAAGGCCGTCTTCAACAGTGAGCGTGGCTCGGTCAGGCCAGTAATTTCGCAGTAAAGGCTCTTGTTTTGCATGTTCTGGCCAGCCTTCGGTGCACATGTCCATGACGCGAGCACACACACTGTCGCTTTTCAGTTGTTCCTTCAGTGTTTGCATATAAGATGAACTGACAGGCATGTTTGCTACAATACTGTCGACATATATGTCTGTGCTTTCCATTAGCTCTTTGTCTGACAGGTTCATTGGTTTTTTCAGAGGTGAGCGGGACAAAGTATCTGCTGTCCAGAGCGATTTCCCTGGGGCGTACTGCACAGTGTACGAGTAACGCATGAGTCTCATTCTGAATCGCTGGATCCTGGGTGGCAAGAGATCCAGAGCTTGTCCTCCCAGTAAGGAAACGAGAGGTTTGTGGTTCGTTTCAAGACAAAAATGTTTACCAATCAGGAAATCACGAAAACGCTCACACGCCCATGTAGATGCCAGTGCCTCTTTTTCCACTTGTGCGTATCGTTGTTCTGTAGGAGAAAGGGACCTCGATGCATACGCCACTGGTCGCCATCCTTCTTCCCACAGCTGCAAAAGAACACCTCCGAGACCATAGGATGAAGCATCTGCTGATACTTTAATGTCTCTGTTGGGGTCATACATTGCGAGCACTGGGGGTGAGGTCAGGGCATCTCGTAATGTTTTGAAAGCTCTCACTTGGTCAGTTCCCCAATACCATGCGTTCTTTTTGGAAAGAAGATCTCGCAGGGCTTTGTCTTTTTCAGCTAAATGGGGGATGAACTTGCCCACTTGATTCACCATGCCCAGAAAACTGCGCAACTCTGACACATTAGTTGGCTCTGTCATTTCTGTAATTGCCTCCGTTTTCTTCGGGTCAGGACTGATTCCTGTATCCGCTATGATGTGACCCAAGAAAGCAACCTTGCTCTGGGAGAGCTCGCATTTTTCAACATTCAGCGTTATGCCTGCTTTTTCCAGTCTTTGCAGTGTAGCATGTGTAACAGAGTTAGAAAATAGCTTAATGAATTTCCTCAAAATTGATGTGCTTTGTGAATAGTTGGAGCCACCTGGTGGACAAACACAGCAACTGCAACTGTTAAGGTTCCAAATTGCTGCACAGCGCATGCCTCAGCAAAGGAAAAAAACTCCCAAGCTGGTGGTAGGTGCTAGTGAGCGATACTGTTGTCAATTTTGTAATTGTATTAATGAAAACACCCTCATAGTGGTAATTGTCAACATGTATTTTGATTGTAAGCAGTACTAGCATGTATCCCGAAAGTTACAGGCATTTTGATGCATGGGTAGTAACTTTATTCACGAGTAGCATTTTTAGTTAGCATGCTAAGCTAATACTCGTTAGCTAGTCGGGTGCTTTTTGACTTGCACTCAGCTCTAATGCTTCTCTATGAGATTGTGATTGTTCTAATTCTTTTTAACAGAACTGAATGTTGCAGTTGCTTTGCAGATTGTTAATGAAGACTGTGTGCTGTTTTCTTTGTACCAGTTGCCAGAATAAAGAGGGAGCCCAGAGTAAGGGCAAGTCCAGCGTTGCAGTGCCGTCCTTTCTACATGGGCATATCACACCACTTGCACAATAGACTCTCAGAACAGCAACAGCTACATTGGTGCCGTGACTCTGTGATTTGAGATCAACTTGATGCAGATCTCCAACCCAGGTTGCAGTGTATTGTGCTTAAAGATTCATCCTTTGCTCGTCTTGGACTGTGAATTACGTTGAGGTACTGGACTGTTTGTTCTTTGATTTGATGGGACTCTCTCCGGACTGCTTGTGCTGACACCTGCAACTCTGAATATTTGTTATTGTCTACGTTTTGTTTTGTTTTGTTTTTCTTGCTTTTCCTTTTTTTTTCTGTTTATATGCTAATATGGCAAGCAAATTCCAGCTGAGTGATATATGTGAAAATGTTCTCTCCTCTGTTGGGCGGGGTAGAGGTGCAGCACGTGCTCATTTACTGTCACTGGGTCAGTTGGGAGGGATGAGGGAGCTTCACCTGTGTTGCCTGGGAGGGTTGGAGCCTTTGGGTCGGATTTAGATCCGGATGAGTCTCCCGTGGGGCAATTTTTGCGGGGCGAAGCACGTCACTCCACTCCCGGTGATGGGAATGACACATTAAACCAGTTTAGTGACATGATCTTTCAACTTGGTTCACAGATAGGTGAATCTATTGCGGCCAGACTTATGTCTAGTGGAGCTGTTGGTGATGTCGACCGAAATAATGCTCACTCACATAACCAGACTTCACATTCGGGTGGCGATACGAATACACCTAGTGAAAACACTCAATTCAGTGTTATTGTAAAATCCGACAGGGAACCTGTCATTTTCAGGGGTGATGGTACAGACAAGTACACAGTGACTGAATGGGTTGAGTTGATGAAATCATACATCAGGAAGCAGAGTCTTGATGTGTCGTTGCAGACAGAGGAGGTGATGGGGAGGCTAATGGGGAAGGCCAGGGATGTAGTTAAGATAGGCTTGAGAAGTGATCCTGCGCTTATTACTTCCTGCGCCCCTGATGTCATATTCAACATGCTGATAAGGTACTTCAGCAGCACTTCCTCTTGCCTACCCCTGCAGGACTTCTACTCAACTCTGCCTTCTCACAGGGAGAATCCTGTTGATTACTGGATACGCCTCAACAAGGCTGCTGATATGGCTGAGGAAGGTTTGAAGCGTCAAGGCAGGCGAATGGAGGACATTGGTGGTGAGATCGCTAAAATGTTTGTGAAACACTGCCCAGATCCTGAGCTCGCATCTGTGTTTAAGTACAAACAGATACATGAGTGGACGTGCAAGGAGATTCAGGAGAGGATAGATGAGTATCGGCGCGAGAGGGTGTCTTCTGTGAGAGTGCGCGTGGTTGAGGCCCATGCAGCAGCGCTAATTCGTGATGACATGCGTGTTGAGCTCTTGAATAACGATGACAGGAAGTCTTCTGGTGTTGACGCGCTTCCTACGTCACCCCCGTCACCTGGGGTAGGACCCTCTGTCTCACCCTCTCCTCTCTTGTCCCAGACGCAGCAGATGTTTCTTGCTCCAAGCTGTCCCACTGTTCCTCCTCTATTGTCACAGGATGGGGAACGGAATCCGACGACCTCAACTCAGAATAGATGCCAGACTATTCCCCTGCATTACCAGAAGCAGTCTGCCCTCCCTGCTCCTGAGCAGCAGTTCCCCCACAGTCAGCAGCCCAGCGACAATGCTGTGCTTGGTGAGATGATGTCGATGCTCAGGGAGCTGTTGAATAAAGCGAAGGCTGGGGATGGACATTCCCCCTCACGGCAGGGTGGCAGACGAGTACAGAATCGGGCCCCTTTGTTCAATGGCAGGAGCTGTCAGGTCTGTAATAAGGAGGACCACACTACACAGTCCCATTGCCGCTTTGCCCGACTCTGTTTCACATGCTTTCAGCCCGGTCACACACGTCGCTCGTGTGCCAATGGGGCCTCTACGGGTGACAATGCCCAGGGAAACTAGACGACCTGTGCTTTGAGGGAGGCTGTACAGGTCATGAAGAACACTCCCACACACATGATGCAGCAGAACTGTATGACAATGTAAAGGACTTAGACAAGTCTGAGAGAGTTATTTTTCAGGACACACAGAGAATCAGCAGCAGTGACAGCCTGTTCTACACTCCTGTTACAATCGGAGGCAAGTCATCCCTTGGTGCTATGTTGGATAGTGGTTCAATGGCCTGTTCTTTGAGTGAAGTAGCGCTGCAGAGGCTTGCTGCTGCTGGTGCTATTGATTTGAGAAATCAGGGGGCACCCACTGTTGTTTTTGTTGGCTGTGGTGGTGTACGAGTGAAGCCTAAATCAGTGGTGGAGCTTGACATGGAAGTGTATGGGTGTCGTATCTTGGTTCCAACCTTTGTTGTTGAGAATCAACAAGATGACTTAATAGTTGGCTCGAATGTCATCAGACATTTAATCCGTCAGTTCAAGAAAGATGCAAGCTACTGGGAGGCAGTTTCGATGTCGCGTTCAGGGCATCAGGAACTTGAACAGTTCCTCTCTCTGCTTGCTGGCCTGGAACGCTGGTCTGGTACTGAGATACCAGACAAAGTGGGCACAGTCAGGTGCAACAGGGCTGTCACCCTGCCAGGTAACAGTGAGTTTCTTGTATGGGGGAAACTTCCGAAAGATGTTAAGATATCTCCCGGCTCTACTGTAGTTACTGAGCCAACCACCTCTCGCTCTGCACCCAGGGGCATCATGGTCGCTAGAGTGGTGACTCCTCTCTGGGGAGACAGGTGGGTCCCACTCAAGCTCCTTAATGTCACAGACAACCCTGTTATTCTGCGGAGGAATGCCAAGCTTGCTGATGTCTACACCTGCCTTGCATTGGAGGATATGGAGGTTCCAGAGCTCAGTCAACAGTCTACTCGTACAGAGCCCACTGGGACATCTGTACCCACAGTGGATGTTGGTACTGTACAGGAGAGGCTGGACCGTGTTGGCCTGGGTGACCTGGACCTGAAATCCTGTGATGTGTCATCGGACTGGCAAGAAAAGTTGGCTGACCTTGTGGTCAATTATCAAGATGTCTTTTCTCGCCATCATCTGGACTGTGGTGAGGCTAAGGGCTTTGTACACAAGATTCGACTGACAGATGACAGGCCATTTCATCTCCCCTACAGGCGTGTGCCTCCTGCCGAATACCACAAGCTCCGCCAGGTTCTTAACGAGATGGAGGAGAGAGACATAATCAGGAAGTCTACTAGCGAGTTTGCCTCACCTCTTGTCCTTGTGTGGAAGAGAAATGGCGACTTGTGAGTGTGCACCGATTTTCGATGGCTCAACAGGCGGACGCTAAAGGACGCTCATCCCCTGCCACATCAAGCTGATTGCTTGGCAGCCCTTGGTGGCAATGCGTTTTTTAGCACGATGGACTTGACTTCTGGCTTCTATAACATGCCGCTACATGAGGAGGATCGCAAATACTCTGCATTCACAACACCCATGGGTTTGTACGAGCATAACCGCCTCCCTCAGGGTTTGTGCAACAGCCCAGCCAGCTTCATGAGAATGATGACCTGCATTTTTGGCGATCAAAATTTCCTCAGCCTGCTGTGCTACCTTGATGACCTGTTGGTCTTTGCACCATCTGAGCAGTTGGCTTTGGAGAGATTGGAAATGGTTTTCAGCCGACTTCGCCAACACAACCTGAAATTGGCCCCAAAGAAGTGCTGGCTTCTCAGGAGGACGATGAAATTCCTCGGGCACATCATTAATGAGTCTGGTGTGTCCACAGATCCTGCTAAGGTCGAGGCTGTCAGCAATATGACCATTGCGGACCTAATGGAGCCTGATGGGATCACCCCGTCACAGTCCCGTGTCAGATCATTTCTGGGGATGGTGAACTATTACCAGCATTTTGTGCCCAATTGCTCTGCCTTGGCAAGGCCCCTCTTTGACCTTCTGTCTGGCCAGAAGCAGAAGCGCAAGGGGCGGGCACGTGTGAGCCGTGCTATGCAATCTCGGAAGCTGACACCGACTGACTGGACACATGATCATCAACAGTCATTTGAGGATCTGAAGGCTGCTTTGGTGTCCTCAGTAGTTTTGGCCCATCCTGACTTTGCTCGCCCTTTTGTCTTGTCCACCGACGCCTCCTTGGATGGGCTGGGAGCAGTTCTTTCACAAGTTCAGGAAGGTGATTTTGTGGCTAGACCAGTTGCATTTGCCAGTAAATCCCTTTCCCGTGCCCAGCGTAAGTACCCTGCTCATCGCCTTGAATTCCTTGCGTTGAAATGGTCTGTGTGTGACAAGTTCAGCCACTGGCTCAAGGGACATGCCTTCACGGTGTGGACTGATAATAATCCACTTACACACATTATGACTAAACCTCATCTGGACGCCTGTGAGCAGCGGTGGGTGGCGAAGCTGGCATCTTACGAGTTTGATATCAAATATGTCCCTGGTTCTAAGAACATTGTCGCAGATGCACTAAGCCGTCGACCGTTTGTGAAGTTGGCTGTCGGAGAGAGGTTGCTCTGCTGTCCCTATAGCAACCTAGTTGGAGAAGCTCTTCCCATCTCTGTTGGCTCAGTACAGGAGGCATTTCGACAGTCGAACTCCAGTCGACATCTCTTCGATGGCCAGGTCGAGGAGGAGCCTAATGTGTCGGTGCATGCTAAGAACCAGTCCTTGACTAAAGAAGAGGTCTCTGCCATCTTTGAGACACATACCCTTTGGGAGTCGGGTGCCAGAACGCGTGCTGTTGACATCCTCCAACAGCTTCCACAGCTACTTCTCCCTGCAACGGATGCTCAACCTGTGTTCTCTGAGGGTGAGCTTCGTGAGGGGCAGTTGAGGGATCCTGTCCTCTCCAGAGTGCTGTACTTTGTGGAACGTGGCCGTCGACCTTCCCGGAGGGAAAGATCCAGTGAGTGTGCCATGGTCATTAGGTACCTTAAACACTGGGACAAACTGACGATGTGTAATGGTGTCCTTTACAGAGTATCTAGGGATCAGGTCTCCAAGAAGAAGAGATACCAATTTGTTGTTCCTGATGCCCTTAAACCCGAGGTCCTCCAGGGCACACATGACAATGCTGGCCACCAGGGGCAGTTTAGGAGCTTGTGTCTGGCCCGCCAGAGGTTCTTTTGGCCGCACATTGACAGAGATGTGAAGGATTATGTGCGACAATGCCAGCGGTGTGTCATTGGTAAGGCAGCTGATCCTGAGGGGAGGGCACCCCTGGAGAGTATCAAGACATCTGCACCTTTGGAAATTGTGTGCATTGATTTTTGGACTGCGGAGGATTCTAACAAGAAACCTGTTGATGTGCTGGTAGTGACAGACCATTTTACTAGGATGGCCCAGGCCTTCCCTTGCCGAGATCAGTCTGCTAAACAGGTTGCGAAGCAACTCTGGGACAAGTATTTCTGCATTTATGGATTCCCAGAGAGGGTCCATTCTGACCAGGGCGCATCATTCGAAAGTCAGCTGGTTGCCGAATTGCTCAGGGTTGCTGGTGTGAAGAAGTCTCGGACGACGCCGTACCATCCAATGGGCAACGGTAGTGTGGAACGTTTTAACAGGACACTGGGCAACATGATTCGTGCCCTCCCTCCTGATGCGAAACACGACTGGCCCCGGCGCCTCCAGACCCTGACATTCATGTATAACTGTACTGTGCATGAGACAACAGGTTACGCTCCTTTCTATCTCATGTTTGGTAGGGTCCCCCGTCTTCCAGTTGATGTGCTGTTCAAAAACATACTGAAAGATCCTGAAATCGGTTGTTATGATAGCTACGTGGTGTCCCTGACAAAGGATCTTCAAGAGGCAATGGCTATTGCTCAAGGACATGTTGACAAAGAACAGAGACGTCAGGCTGAGCTCTATAACCGCCGTGTGAAGGGGAACTTGATCGCTACGGGTGATAGAGTCCTGGTTTCCAACAGACGTGAGAGAGGGAAGCGAAAAACAGCAGACAGGTGGGAGTCCGCCATATACACTGTCGTTGGTGTGAAACCTGCTACTCACACATATGTGATCAAGAATCCTATCACTGGACAGGAGAGGGTTGTGCACCGTAACCTGTTGATGCTTGTTAACTTCTTGCCTGTGGACGTGGACAGTCACGCAGATCGCACCTTTCAGTCTTCTTCTGAAGCTGGATCTGGCGATGCCATGGATGCGACGGGATTGCGGTCTTTCTCAGAGAGTGGGGATTCTGTGAACAGAACTCGGCAATGGGTTGACAAATTGTCGGCTGCACGTTCGGACAGCTGTGAGGGCGCTGAGCCCTCTGGTCATGTTTTGAGCATGGCTGATGAGCCTGAGAGTGTGAGTGATTTGCACCATCAAGCCGGTTCAGTGACCTCTGAACGAGACTGCTTATCGGCCCCCTCGACTATCACTCAGGGAGGGAACAGACAACTCACGCCTTCCACCCACTCTGGTCCTGGCGATGTACAACCAGTCAGATCTCGTTTTGGACGCATTGTCAAACCAGTCAATCGGTTGCTCCATGTAATGTCCACTCAAGAGGTTGTTAATGATGCAAGTCAGATGATTGGCAAAGTCTCTAAGTCATTACGTCAGGCTTTTCAGTAAGTTTTTTTTATTTTCTACATTGTGGTTTCCAGTTTGGTGTATTCTTTGTTCCATTCTGGTTTTCCATTGCACCACCATGTTTGAACTTCGGTCCCGATGCGGGGACATTTCTTTTTCTGTGGGGCATGGTTTGTGTGGGGTGTAGACGGCATCCTGCATCCAGGAGCTGGTAGTGAGTTGGCGCCGCTCACTCTGCTTCATCCTTTTGGGGATACTTCTTGAGTTGGTGTGTCTATATAACCATGTCGGGTCTGTTTTCTTTTGGGTTTCTCTTTTGTTTTGTTGATTTTGGTGGATGCTGTGGGTTGTGCATCTTTAATTTTGAGTGAAATTCTGCGGGGGTGGATGTAACAGAGTTAGAAAATAGCTTAATGAATTTCCTCAAAATTGATGTGCTTTGTGAATAGTTGGAGCCACCTGGTGGACAAACACAGCAACTGCAACTGTTAAGGTTCCAAATTGCTGCACAGCGCATGCCTCAGCAAAGGAAAAAAACTCCCAAGCTGGTGGTAGGTGCTAGTGAGCGATACTGTTGTCAATTTTGTAATTGTATTAATGAAAACACCCTCATAGTGGTAATTGTCAACATGTATTTTGATTGTAAGCAGTACTAGCATGTATCCCGAAAGTTACAGGCATTTTGATGCATGGGTAGTAACTTTATTCACGAGTAGCATTTTTAGTTAGCATGCTAAGCTAATACTCGTTAGCTAGTCGGGTGCTTTTTGACTTGCACTCAGCTCTAATGCTTCTCTATGAGATTGTGATTGTTCTAATTCTTTTTAACAGAACTGAATGTTGCAGTTGCTTTGCAGATTGTTAATGAAGACTGTGTGCTGTTTTCTTTGTACCAGGTAGGCGCTGTTAAGTATAAGTTTTAATTGATGCTGTTGTATAGGAAAAAAAAGATGAACAATGATGATTGTTTTATAATAGAAAAGCTGTTTTTATATGTTATTGTTGTTGTTGGTTAGGAAAAAGGAGAAAAATAAATAAATAATATTGCTACTATACGATCACAAGTTTGGTTTCAGCTAGAACTTTTAAAATAAAGATTTTGTTGATGTTGTGTTGTATAAATATATCTTAGTCATTTGTTAAGTGTTATGTTTGGAAAAGGAAAAAGGAAAAAAAACTCCCAAGCTGGTGAACTGAATGTTGCAGTTGCTTTGCAGATTGTTAATGAAGACTGTGTGCTGTTTTCTTTGTACCAGTTGCCAGAATAAAGAGGGAGCCCAGAGTAAGGGCAAGTCCAGCGTTGCAGTGCCGTCCTTTCTACATGGGCATATCACACCACTTGCACAATAGACTCTCAGAACAGCAACAGCTACACATGGAGACGGGAATCGTGCTCCTGATGGTTACGTCCCCACACCAACACATCGTCAATGTGACACACCACTCCTTCGAGACCCTCGATGACCTCCGCCATCATGCGCTGAAAGTGTTCGGGCGCTGAGTTGATCCCAAACGGTAGGCGGTTAAAGTGGAACCGCCCAAAGGGTGTGATGAAGGTGGTGAGTTTGGCAGACTCATCGGACAGGGGAATCTGCCAGAAGCCCATGTTGGCATCCAGTTTGCTAAACACTTTGGCTCCTGCGAGCATTCCCGAGACTTTGTTCAACCGATGGCAGCACATATTTTTCCCTGCACACATACTCATTTAGTCCGGTAAAGTCTACGCAAAGTCTTAGCCTAGGGCTGTTTTTCTTTGGAACAACAACCATGCCGGCACACCAATCCGTTGGTTCCTCAACTCGGGTAATGACACCAAGCTCTTCCATTCGTTGGAGTTCCTCTTTTACCCTTCCCATCAGAGGCAGAGGAAGCCTTCGCGGAGTTTTGAGTGAGTACGGCACAGCATTCGGTTTGAGTTTAATGTGATAGGCCCGCTGCACTTTCCCTAGACCATTGCAAAGTTTAGGGTAAGTAGTCTTCAGAGTGTCCATTGAAACCGCGTCAACTCGCACCAGCAGGCCAAGAGCTGTAATGGCGGGCAGGCCTAGCAGTGGAGTGCTCAGGTTTCTTACAACATAGACCTTCTCTGTTGTCTGTTTCGCTCCGTAGTTGAGCTGTAGCTTTGTAAAACCTGCAACGTCCAGTGGTGTTTTTCCAGGGCCTAACAAAGGTTTTTCTGGCTGCTGGAGAACTGGTCTGTGTTCGTTAGCAAAAATCTTTGATAAGTCCGAGTCAGCTATTACAGTCACATCTGCTCCAGTATCCAGTTTGAAAGTGATTTTTGCATCTTTCACTTGTATGTTGGCTGTCCACGCCTGGCCGTCACTGGAAACTGAGCCTAGGAAGAAACCTTGCTCCTCTTCCTCCTCAATACTTTGCACTGTCTTGCTTTGTCTGCAGACTCGCTGGTAGTGACCTTTTTTTCCACATAAATGACATTTTGCATCATTTGCTGGGCACTCAGGTTTCGGATGTGGAGAGCCTCTGCACTTGTAGCATTTGTTACTTTGTCTCTTGCTATATTGCTGTTGTGTTTTGACAGTTTTATTTTTGAACATGTTGAACTTTGTTTTGTCGTGCTTTTGTATCACTCTGTCAACTGTTTTCGCATTTACATGCATTACATTTGTTTCACTTCTCAAAGCTGACTGTTGCTTTTTGATTTCTTCTGACTGCCTGGCCATATTTATAGATTTATCCAAGTCCAAGTCTTTTTCCATCTGCATGCGCTCAGACAGCCTCGTGTCGGCCAAGCCCACTACTATTCTGTCTCTTATCAGCTCATCGTGGAGCGGTCCGTAGTTACAGTGCTCTACTAATGCATGCAAGGCAGTCACGAATGCATCAACAGTCTCATTTGGCTCTTGTTTGCGCATATTAAAACGTGCGCGCTCATAAACAACATTTTTCCTGACAATGAAAAAGTTGTGGAAGCTATCTCTCACTTTAGCATAGTCCCGTTGGTCTACATCACTTAACTTTAGTCCTCTCAGGACGTCATCCGCTTCATCTCCCATACAATATATGAGAGTGTTCACTTGATTTTCCTCCGAGCTCGCAGACAGATTACTTGCCTGACGGAATCTCTCGAAGCGACGGACCCATCTTGTCCATTCGTGTGGTTTGGAAAAATCAAAGGGCTCCGGTGGTTGGATGCTAAACGTAGCGCTGGGAGTGCTAGCCGCGGTGCTAACTCCTGCCCTCGGACGATCGTCTACGTCGTCATTCGGCATTTTGTTTCCACCTTCCCCTTCTCCTCACACTCGGCAGATGTATGGAGTCTTACAAGTCACACAGCACTTCTGACACCATGTGTGATTCTTACTCTGAATCTGAATAAGTACGCGGGACCACTGTGTGCGGTAAGACCATCTCTTTTTACTTCCTGTATTACCATCTACCGGCATGCATTGCCAGTGCGTAACACGTAATTACACAATCAAACAGTGAACACATACTGCCCATACAACAAATGTACCAGAGACAATTATGAATACACCACAGGCACGATACCACTTTTTTATGTCCGATACCGATACCAATATCATAAATTTGGATATCTGCCGATACCGATATGAATCCGATATAGTGTTTTTTAATCAACAAAACTGTTTTTTTAATATCTTGCTGCATTTTGTATAAGTTCATACTCAAGTTTAAAAAACAACAACACTAAAGCTATTCTGTTATACCTGTATGTAAAAAAAAATATTTCATAGTTCAGCAATACTGTACTGGAACTGTTTGTATGTTATTTCTCCAGGCCTATAGGGGGCGCAGGTTTGCACAGTTTGCTATGTTGAGCCAATTAGTCACTAAAAGAAGTGTGATAGGAAGTGTTTGCTCATGAGTGAAGCAAGACATGGTGTGTTTCTTCCGATCCAAAGCCACCCACTCCGTTAAATCTCTTTGAGTGGCAATATGAGTAAGTTTCTTAGTTGTGTTTACCTTTCAGACAGGGTATATGACATTATTGAAGCGATTTGGAAACATTTGATGTGTTTTATATGTCCACTTAAGTTCAACCCAAGCTAATGTTTATGTGACATTTCTGTATTCTGTATCATTTCAGTTTCACACTTTTTTGCATTAAATCCTGTCCAAATACAACACGTGCCTTGGAGGAAGTGATGCAAGAGAGAGTTTAGCTGGCTGTGAATCTCAATATAGGACACTGGGTCACATTGGGTGCAACAGTACAAATACTGATCAATCTAATAAACTTAAACCTGCACCATCCTCCCTATTCTGGTATTTGAAAGAGTACTTAGCGTAAATATTAAGCAACCTAGCTAATAGGGTTCCAACTCCCAGCAACAACAAAAAAAAAAAAATAGGGAATCACCCCTCACGCTCCACCTCATGATGCTTAATCAATGTAATCAACCTTAATTTGATGCAGTGTGGGAAAAAATGCACAGAAATAAATTATTTTTCAAGAATAATTAAATAGATTCAACATCTTTCTCTAACAGAACTGCAGACTGCACAGATGGTGCCTTCCCAAAGGAAAAAGTATATTAGACTTAATAGTTACTATATACAGTAATGGACTTCTATTCATTTTTACATCAAATTAAAATTTTGGGTGTCAGATATTTATTTAATAAAAGCTAGACATTTTAAATGAGAATAAGAAAGAAAAGTATGTCTTTGTGCCCCCTTTTCCCTGTTAATGCCCTATCCGCCCCCCTGGCTAAACTTTGCTAGATCCGCCCCTGCACAGTTACCAGCCGTCAGCTACGTAGAAAAAGATCCTGGTGTAAAAACTAATATTAAATAAATTCTAACAACAGCTTATCAAGCTTAAACGTGCTGCTGTTGCTCAGGCGCTGGTTTCCTCTTTCTGGTGCAAAGTGGGCCAAAAACAAACAAGAGAGACGGACTGGCGACAGAAAAGCCGATCAGCTGATCATTAAGCAGTTTCATGATTGAAGTAGCAGCAGGAGAGGGGGAGAGAGAGAGGCAGTCGCTTTACAAACATTCAGAGATGGACTTACACACTTGCTTTACTTCTGTCTGGGATCACTTTGTCGGAGATGAAATGCCTGGTTGGTAGCGAAGCTCCAAATGCTCAACCAGACCGTGGACAGGTCTGGCACAGCCGCTCTATCACATGATGCATACTGCTCCTACTGCTAAGGTTATGAGGCGAGTTACAGCGTGTCACAAGTTTTGTGAGGTGCTTTCGTGATATTTAATGGATCGGATTACATTTTTTATTTCTCTCCGATATCCGATCCAGTAATTTAGGTCAATATCGGACCGATACCGATATGTAATATCGGATCGGTCCATCTCTACCTTTAACATTTACATTTTCTCAGTTTGAACATATGTTTCTATGTTTTACTGTGGAGAAAGTATGGGTAGATAAAATATACAAATGATATACAAAGTTAATTAGGGATTTATGTGAAAACCAAACCAAAAACAAACTATGAGATGCCAAAAATTACAGTTCCTTGAGTGGCCACTTGAGGCTGGCTCCAAAAGTAGCTAAATCCTCCACACACACATGTTGTAATTTTATAAAACTCTATATAATTGGATAAAAGTTCATTGAGGTGTCTGTGGCTGTTAGCTATCTGCCAGACTTCAACTTCACTCATTTCGGTTGCTGATTTGCACCCTGCTCCTTGTCAGTGTTTATAGCATTTTATTTGTGTGGTATTTAGCACTAATTAGCAGGTATCTGTGTTTATGCATTCATACAGCCTGCAGGTTGCTGGTGTGAGTTGACACCTTAGCAAATAAAAAAGAACTAATGGATGATGTTTTGTTGGCTATGTTCAACTTTTATAAAAACGTTTGAAACTGTACATTTAACAATGTATTACTGAAGCAAAAAGTTTTTCCCTTCAGTCATTACACATATTTGTGGGCAATCATCTTTTAAGCTTTAAATCAGTCTCTTCTATCATGTAGTCATGCCGTCATGAGCCACTTCTTACAAAGGTAGTAACAGAAGGTATTGAAGTTTTAGGCAGGCTTATTTTAATGGTATTCAAACATAAATAACTGGATCACCCATACCATTCCCCCAACTTTTCACTCAACATTTCTCCTCTCTGCTGTTTTCCCTGAGTTCTCTGAAAAAAAAATATCCATGTGAGCTTTTCTGTTCTCAAACATTATCTTTGCACTTAAATATTATTTGGACCCACATTTATGTGCTCCATTATAATAGGAATAATACTGGAAGTACTGTTGAGTATGCTTGGTAAAAGTGAACGACATCTAAAGCTGAACTTCATATTGCACCAAGATAACAGACTGGTTACTGGCAAACGGGGCTGGAGTGGTTGACAGTAAAACGGCCTCTCCCTGGTTATCTTGGACCCTTAACTCTCTTGCTGAACCTAACTGTGATTACCCTCTGCAAGAGAAGTGTGACCTGGATAGAAGCTGAGATGAGGGTGAAATTCTGAGTACTAGATTTTGAATTCTAAGTATTTGATTCCAAGTGGTTTGTGGGTGAGTTAAAGGGAGTCAGAGGCAGCTCACTGGCTTCAACACCAAAAAACTCTTGGCATTAGCCATCACCAGGCTTCTGCTGCAGCCATCTGTCAGTTGTGGTGAGTAAAAGTAGGCCTACCTTCACTCAAGTATTGCGCGCAAAGTGGTTGTTTCACATTTTGAAATTCAAGAAATTCAATATGCCTTCTTGCTGTGAGGCAACAATACTCCATCGCATTCAAACAACTGTGGGGATGCTGGGGCCTATCTCAGCTATCATAGGGCGAGATGTCAGGGTCCTGGGTTTTTGACTGAGTGTTTTGAGTTTCCTGTGTTTTTTGTCACTTTGTATTGTGAATTATGTTCTCATTGTTGGTCTTTAGTTACTTCATTGAGTCTAGTTTCTAGTGCCTAGTATTTCCCTCTGTGTATTATTTATCATCTTTAGCCTTTTGGTTCTTAGAGTTCTATGCCTTATGGTTTATGTCTCTGTGTTCTTAGTTGCTCTGTCTCCACCGTGTCTAGTCTGCATCCCAGTGTTATACTTCCTGTTTTACTTTGAAGGTCTGTGTCTCATGTGAGTGTATCCTGCTTTGCTTCCTTGTCTCGTCAGTTCTGATTTCCCCCAGCTGTGCTCTCCTTCTGTGTCTCATTTCCTCGTTATTCCCCGGTGTATTTAAGCCCTGTGTTTCTTTGTGTCAGTGTCGTGTTGTCCCTCATGCTGTGTGTTCCCTTGTGTGCATCTCTGTGAAGTTTAGTTTATATTTTCCCAGTTTCGTTTTGTATCTTTTCCTTGAGTCAGCAAATAAAGCTGTATTTTGAGTTCATCCCTCGTGTCTGAGAGCTTGCATTTTGGGTCCAACTCCTGCCTGCCACACAGCGATTCTTGACAGAACGACACGACCGGACATGGACCCAGTGGCACTCAACCCGTCAGGAGATCTTCGCCAGGACATTATCTACTCCTTCAACTGTGGCTTGAACATAAGGGGAGGGAGTTTCATCACGCTGTGGAAACAAGGCTACAGCGGTTAATTTCCGGTCTTCCTTGGCTACTAGGTACGCTCCACCCACTCGCACAGGATTTTAACCTAAACGAGCTCCACCTTCATCCCCTAGCTACTACTGCTCACCTGCCCGACTCGCCGGATGTGGAGCTGCCCGCCCCATCGGTGCTGTCATTAAAAAAGAAGCAGCGCCGCCGCCCATCGCCACAGCCAGAAGTCAGAAGAGTTGCTGGCTGTGATGAGTGAAAGAGACAATAATCAAGAGTTTTCTGACTTAGGGACTGTTTATTCCGAGGCCGTGTTTTTTGAGTCAACTGCCCAGCCTGAAGCTCAGTCATCTTCTCCGCCACTGCCTCAGTCTCCAGTGTTTCCCGCTAGCTCAGTCATCTACTCCGCCACTAGCTCCATTTTAACATCAGCCATTAACTCAGCCTGCTATTCAGCCTCCTATGTTGCCATTAGCCCAGTCTGCTAATCAGTGTTCAGCTCAACCTTTAGTTTGGCCACTTGTGCAATCCATAGCTCAATTACCTGTTCAGTCGGTCGCTCATTTGCCTGTTCAGTTCCGAGCTCGGTCTCCTACGCTGCCACTAGTTCAGTCCCCCGTAGCAGCTCGGTCTCCCTCTAGTTCAGTCCCCCCGTAGCTGGTCGGTCCCCCTGTAGCTGGTCAGTTTTTTCCGCTGGAAGGTCCGATGGACCACTTCAGCCCCCTGTCTCCGCTGGAGGGTCCGAGGGATCTATCCAGCCTGCAGCACCTCGGCCTCTGGCTTCCATGCCAACGCCTGCTTCGCCTGGTCCTGCGGTTGCTACGCCACTGTCCAAGCTACATCCAGCGCCTCAACATCGCCGGCAGCTTTCCAGGCCACTGGCTGGGCGTCATAACCGTCATGGGCAACCTCCGGACCTGCTCTGTTGCCGCTGCTGCCTTCCGCGTGGCCAGTCTCTGGATCTCCTTCGACTGCGTCGCCGCCGCTGCCTTTGGCGCGGCTGGACTCCCAAACTGAACTGTTTTGGACTCCTGTGTTGCCGTCCTCCGGGTCGGCCCCCTGAATCATTCATGAACTGCTCCCTGTGCGCCAGTGTGTTTTGTGCACGTTTTGTTTTTGGACTCTTTGTGCTCCTGTTTTTTGTTTGTACGGTCATTTTGGGTCCAACTCCTACCTGCAAAACAGCGATTCTTGACACGAGAGGCGGGGTTCACCCTGGAGAGGTAACCATTGCACGGCCAATGCATAAATTTCCACTGCTATACTCAGGTATGTGTATTACAGATTACTTGGTTAAACTCTTAGACAGAAAGACCTGGATAATCTGTACTTTTCTAGTCCGAAAATGAAACTGAAGTTCTTGTTTTTGGTTCTAAAAGTTTCAGAAACATGGTTTTAATCAAATATTGCCTTGGTTTCCATTGCTACCATGTGGAACTCTTTGATAATTTTTTATCACTATATATCCTTTAAAGTTTACTCACATGCCCGGCTGTCTTTTTTATATTTGCAACATTGCTAAAACTGGCAACATGACATTTCAGATTGATGGTGAAATATTATATCATGCTTTTGTTACTTTGAGGCTGGACTGTTGCAGTTCATTACTATCAGGCTCAAAAAAACCTAATTGGATACAAAAGAAAAAGAGTGCTAACGTGGAATAGAGATAACAGATATACATCCCATATTAACTTCTCTACATTGCCTTCTGGAGAAATGAATAATTTAATCCTTCTCATATAAAAAGTCTTGAATTATCAGCCACCTTCATATCTTAAAGACCTCATAGTGCATCCTAGTAAAACTGTACTTTCAGAGTACAGGCTTACTTTGGCTTCCTAGACTTTTCTCTCACGGACAAATTAAGCTTATTCAAGTCATACCACTTCAGTAAATGCATTCTGAGTTACTCAAGATAATCTAAAAATGTGTTCACCAGATGAGTAACATTCCCCAGACTTTTGCTCTGACCAGCATGTTTAAAACTCCTGGATTTCCCCCTTTGATGCTAAGAAAGTAATTTGAATATAACAATGCAGACATGTGTATAGGACGAGCACGCATGAATAGATGGGCTCATGCTGTATTCCCAGACTCACAGACTGATGTCAGAGTCTACGGCAGGATTGTTTCTTCGTGTCATGGTTCCCATCACAGGGTCACCCTCTGCTCTTCCTCAACACAGAGTGGGTGTCATTTACAGTAAGACACCACCTCCTCACCCCACCCTACTTTCCTCCTCTCCACCACCCACCTCTGTGTATCACCCCATCCTTCTTTCAGTCTCTCAGCTAATCTCCTGACTTTTAGAAACTGAGCGTGGGTTTCATTTTAGGGAATGTTTACTCCTCTGTCCTGAAATGGCTGAACCAAAAAAAGCCTGAAATAGTAAGACTGAAACAGAGATTAGATAAACACTGTAGAAGTAGAAGTTCTGCCTTATTGTTTCTTCACAACCCCTCAATTCTTCCCTCCCCCTCAGAATACCAACTAACTGTCATTTAGTAATAACACAACCTGCGTTTTATATTTCACTTGTTTTGCTGTATGGGACGCGAGCCGATCTCCTGCAACAACCCAAATATCATTTCACCAGCTCATCTCCCCGCCCTTGTGTTTCACATATCCCCTGGCAGTTTTTAATAGCTTAGATTGAGATTGCTTCTCACTGTGCTGTGAGCAGCAACTGCAGCAAGACTTTCTCACACTGTATGTTGTCTTTGGCTCCGGCACGCACGGTTCATTTCCTTTTGTCTTCTGCAGCACAACTGCTGCCAATATTCATATGAAATATTTCAAGAAAATGAGCTGCAGCAGAAACGAACCCCCCCCTCACCCCAACACACACTCACACACACCCCACTCTTTCTTTCTGCATGGGTGTGTATGCATGTAACACGTGAGTTTGGCTGCCCGGTGCTCTGTATTTGTATTTTCTATGAGGATAATGTACTGGTGCAATTCAGATGTTTGGGCTCAGTCACTTTGTCATCACAAATCGTCCCCTTCACTGCCACATAGCACACTACAGACTGCACACTGGTGCTGCACAAACTCAAACATAACCACAAAATAACTCAGAGGAATCCCTTCTCGTCTCCAAATGGATCATTTTCATTATGTGTACCTAGGCACTGCGTGAACTCATTTCCCTTAAATTTTGTTTCCATGGAAGAAGAAAAATTGAATTTCTGGGCTCATGAAATGTTGTAGTTGGTCTATTTCACGGTGAGGATGCCTCTTTCAAGGAAAAAGGCCCATGTGTAGGAGGAGAGGAGAAATGCGGGGATGACAGCATGAGTCATCCCTAAGAGTCCTGGGAGCTGAGTTTTAATAGCTGGTTTACGTAAACCAAATGTTTTTCAGCAATACTCAGTTGTGTGACCCTTGATTGAGAAAAGAGGACGTTACATCAGAAAAGCCCGCTACCCTAGTGTAATCAATATAAAAGAACTTGTATTAATGGAACCGTTAAACCCCAATCAAGAAAGTTTCACGCAAGCATGCACCGCATAGACCTGTTTCACTGCACCCATTTGGGTTTGTAGTAAAGTGGAAACACAGGTGTTACTAATCACCTTAATCAATGTTCTGTCCCTAAACACAACAGACCCTTAATTAAGGTGATTAGTAACACCTGTGTTTTTCCACTATTACTTGTCAAAATGGCAACTGAAAAAGTGCTTTGTACCAATACAGAGTTAGCTGAGAGAAACACCTTAACATCTCTTTGGTGAATAAAAAGGAATTCTTTCTTTGTGCTGTCCTAAGTAACTAAATTAGCCGTCATCATCTCTTCATATCACTAAGTAACACAGTATACAGGAAATGTCTGTTGTTTAATCCATACTCTTGCTAAATTAGGGGGGAAAGGACAAGTTGTTTTTATTGGGTGTGTGTGCTTGACTTTTCATTGACCCAGGTCAATGGTTTCCTGGAGGCTTCACTGATTGCTTGGCAACTTAAAAGTGAGGAGCTGAAAATTGATTAAACAGACATATGAGTAAATACAAAAGTAAAAGCTAAATACAGGAGTGTGCAAAATCTGATTTCTTTACATTTGGCAGACTTTTTTTGGTTCCAAACTGAATCCAAATCCCATTTCTTTAGATGAGCCTATGAAAATTGCCAAAGATAACGCAATCATACAATAGGCATGAAATTGTATTTTTGCACCAAAATGGTGATTCCCAAAGAGCTAGAAGCTTGGCAGTAACTTGGCAAATCTCAGCATGGTGTGCAGTGTGTTCTTAAAAAAGTTGAGGAAACTGGACAAGTGGAAGACAAAAGAAGTGGCACACCCAATGAACAGTATCTGGCAATGCTCTCCTTAAGAAATAAGAATAAATCAGCCAAAGACTTGACACAGGACCTGAATGAGAAACCTGAAATTTCATTTGATCCAATAACCGTTCACTGAAGCCTCATAAGAAGAAGTAAACAGGGATAAATTAGACAAGAACTAGAATGAAAATCAGAGGCAACAGGTTTGATAGAGTGATAGATACAAATGTAAAATATTTGTTTCAAATCCTTGATGAAAGTGTGCTTACGAGGAACAGTTTCCTGATGACTGCAAGGTCCCTAGTACAATTCTGGCTCAAGCTTTTGTTGACTGCCATATTGTTTCAAGTTTGCATCACCTTTCAATGAATTTCAAATGACAAACCCCAAAGCGCGAATTTTTCCTTTGTCCTTACTTTTAGGACAACAGCAGTATCCAAGCCTTCCACTCACAGCTCTTACAATGGCCATAAATGCTGTCGACAAAGCACAGATATAACCTTAGCTGCAGAGGCACTAGTTTTATTGGCTTTAAAAATATCCTCATCTAAACTATTCTTTTGGCTGCAATGCAATGTTTTCTCAAAATGCTGAAGAGCCGTATTAAATAAAGCGAGTTTACAAAGCTACTCAACATTAAATAATTACCTTTTGGCATTTGTATTTGCATACATTTATTTTTTAGGTTGTAGTTTGTGATGCCAGGTGTTCACATGCTGAATACTCAGAGATTTATTCAGGGTCTGCGGGGTACACTCAATAGTAGCAATGCAAGCTGTTCTAGTTTGCCTATCTTCCCTCCACGTGCGATTTATGCAGAGTCAGTGTCCCCCCACAAGAATCTGACCATCTTAGGGATGGAAAACATTCCCTGTTTCCCGCTGGTGGTTCACTGCCATCTGTAAGAGACACACACTTGCAGAGAGAACCATAAACACACCCCGTGCAAAAAGACAGACAAATACACTTTACTCCAGTTTTAATGTTATAACTTTATTTTAGGACATCAAGTATGAATGCATTCTTTGTTTGCAAAAGGAAGAACAGAGAGGAGGTGAGGAGGATGCCTGAGAAGGGGATTGTTACTGCTGATGAAGAAAGAGCAGTAACAGAAGAGAAAACAAAGAGCTGTGGCTTCAAGGCTTTTTTACCTTGTTGTGGCCTTGTTTCCTTGTTTCCAAGCATAAATCTCACTACTGTGAAAAAAAAATTGTAATAATTTATCACTATGCTACCAACTGCAGGAGGCTTCATTTAAGTACTATGCATTTAAAACATTGGATTAACAAACACAATGACTGAGCCTGATGGGATTGTCAAATTGATGATTAAGTTGGGCACAACCTGAAAACAAGGAGCTGGAGTGGAGGTGGGTTACAAAGCTGCTTGCATATGTAATGCAAGATAATGTTCCATGTGAGGTTTACTCACTGGATGTCTAGAAGAGTATCTGCTTAGCTATCAGCTGATGCGGACTAAACATTGAGAGCAGCTGATTTGCAGCTGAGCCTCCTAATGCAATTACAAACAATAAAACTGCAAGAACATATCCTAATCCAGACTTTTGGGAGATTTGTGAATTGTACTGTAAATTACATGAATAAAGTCAGCACCAGTCACAAATGGATGAAAGACTGATTTCAGTTTATATACTGTAGTAAACTTTTACGAGAAGGTTCCCCTGAAACTTTGAGACCTCTGTTCAAAATCTTTAGCAGGAGTTCTCTTAAAAAGTGGGGAAAAAGACGTGAATTAGGGTGTACTATTAATTATGTCTTTTGAGGTCCTATAGAGACCACAGGTCCTCCGGAGCAAAGACAGAAAGTTATGATAAAGATTTACTGAAACATCCGTCCTGCTGTTTGCTCAATTCCAAGCCTCTGCTTGAAAGACAGGGGAGAAGCGTGAGCTGCTGGCCAAAGCATGAGCGAATGACAGAGGAATGGAAAGCAAAAAGAGACCAACACTGGAGAAGTCGCCTTTTGAAGTTGGCCAACAAAACAGTTTTGATTCAAGTCTCCCACATCTGTCTGCTGCCTCGTGCAAAAATCCTGGAATCCCCCACCCCCTCATCATCACCGTGTCACACACACACACACTCACTCACACAGAGACACACACGCATGCGCACAGACTCATTTCCAATGCACCGGCACAGATCATGAAAACAAACATTTTCAAGGAAGTTCTTTAGCCAAGTGGCAGATAAGCATGGCTGCTAACTGAACATGATCATGCACACCCTTGTAAGTCCATCTACACATGCACAGTTAGAGCACACACACACATGCACAGTTGGAGCAGAAGCTAATGACATGAACTGACATTGACCTAGTTTCCAGTGGGGCAATGATAAAGAGAGAGTGGAAAGATGAAGATTTGAAAGAGGTTAAGAAACTCCAGGGCATTTTGTGCTCGAGGACAAAGTGTGTTGCGCATGTGTGCATGTGTGTGTGCATATGTGTGCGATTCCACTCAGTAAGGCCTGCCAAGCTGCCATGCTAAGCCAGGGTAAAGAGCCTGTGAGCACAGGGAGGTAAAATCTCAGATTGAGGGCTGCTGAGGAGCGAGGCAGTCGCTGTGGGGGTTACGCACACACTCATCTATTCTACACAGACCCGAGCCAACAGCAACTCACTGTATACTCATTTAACAGAGACTCGTGGCTCTCTCTCTCTTTCTTTCACAGCACACCCTCACTGGTCCCTGACTTGTGGAAACAGGAAATAGAAACAGGCACAAAGGCGTCGGTCTCTATATTTTTTTGTGCATTTTGTTTGCAAATCTCACATGACTCACGTGTCTCCACCTCTGGGCTGCCTCTGGGGGAACATACATGTAGATTTTGGCATGGCAATAAGTGCTGCAACATGGCCCAGTCAGTGGGCCAAGTCTTGCTTTGCTTCCTTCCAGATCTGAACTCTGTGTGACTCTGATAACATTGAAACGAGGAACAATTTCATGCTCTCGTATTCTGGGCGCTTTTTATGACTTTAATTGTTCCATTAAGGCGCTTCAGGGTCTGGGAATGCTTTGTCATTTGAGCAATCTGTATGTGTGTGTGTGCAAAGTTAATGCCCTCAGGCTCATCAGCACTCAGGTTTATTCTGCAAAAGGACTTCAAGTTCAGGCTTTTATATTAATGCTCTGGATCTGAACTAAATCCACAGAACTTGAAGATTTTTTTACAAAAAGTTTATCATTTCCTTTTTCTGAGGAAACGTCTCGATATCGGTTCAAAGAACATACTCACACACATATGCACTAACAAAGGAAAGCTCAACATGTGCTTACACCATTTAAGGTAAAGTTCCTTTTGTTGGTCGAGCTGAATATTTAAATTACTCTAACAGTAAATCTTTCTGCAAGCGAAAACTCAAGGCCTCATGGGCTCATGTTGCGAGGTGGAGGGAGATCTCATGTCCAAGGGTGTCTGCATCTATTACTGGGGGTCATGTTCTTAATCAGATGATTGAATAATGAATTACAGCTTGACACAGTGGAGATTTTGTGAAACGTACTGGACATTATTCAATTATTTTAATTATTGGGTTCGAGGGCTGTAAAAGTTATGCGGTGGACCACAACCCTGACTTTTTTTTATTATTAATTATTAAACCGATGGTTTCCTGGATTAGTTTAATAACTTTTTTGGTCAGAGCAAGTGATAAATTGGTTACTTATCCATTTTGTGACATTATATTCTTTGTCTTAACGGTCACTTTTAAGATTTTTGTTGTTGTCTAGTCATCCACAGTGGCCATTATGTATTAAGTGGTTTCCACCAGGAATTAGGTCCACCAGGGTCTTTCTGTGTGGAGTTTGCATGTTCTCCCCGTGTTTGCATGGGTACTCCAGCTTCCTCCCACAGTCCAAAGACAATGCAGTTAGTGGGGTTAGGTTAAGTGGAAACTCTAAATTGCCCATAGGTGTGAATGTGAGTCCGAATAATTGTCTTTCTCTTTGTGTTGGCCCTGTGACAGACTGGCGACCTGTCCATGGTGTACCCTGCCTCTCGCCCTAAGACAGCTGGGATTGGCTCCCACGAACCTGAAGCGAACGGATGTTTGGAAGGCTGGGACCAAAAATGTCTCAGTATTACCATTTAAAACCTCCTGATCATATATCTATTCAAATGTTGAATGTCCAACCTTCTTTTTTTCTAACTGAAATATCATCGGTGTCTTTGAAGTCACTTAAAATTACTGCCTTTCACTGAAAGTGCCAAATTTCTTTTTATACCAGAGTAAAAATATGCTTTTATCCTGCTCAAGAGTCCAAGAGTAGAGGGTTATCTATAGACAAACATTTCCTTTGTTCAAATTATCAACACCAGTCTGATAAATTGACTGTCTTGTACAGTTACACTCCGCAGCTTTGCAAGCTATGGGCCAGAGGTCAAATGGTGACCTCGCAAGTTTGACAACATGTGACCCTCACCAGGCCTCACAAGTCTGAAAGAATGGCATCACACACTAGGTCATTGTTGTTTTTGGTGAGTTGTTCTGGGTGAGGTCCGTGTGACTCAGAGAGAATCCACATGGGCATGAGCGAAGCAGGAAAACCGCATTTCTTGGTTGTAAAATTATTTAATTTCACCCTTGTGACAGCATTCATATTAAAAGATGATATCTGATTATTTTTTTTGTTTGTTTGGACAGAGATGCATTCAGTCCCTGCCTGTTTACTGACTGTATCAAATGACGCAGATATCATTATTACATTTACCTTCTGCATAAAGTGTTCAGGAAAACACGGGGACAATATTTCAAGTGTGTTCATTTCCTGTTCTTTACCAAGAATTGTGGGAAGTTAAATGGCATGTAGGTTCTGTGATAACATCCAAAAGAGTTACCGAACAAAAGGCTTCGAGTGTTGCTGTTCTTTAGATATCCTATCAGTGTTTGTCGCTTTTCTCTCGGTTATTGGCAGAGCAGTTTATTTACCCATCAACCGCCAGTTGTTCCTCAGTCTCAGCCTGGCAAACAGTGCTGAAGGTGATTAGTGTGGGAGAGACCCTCCAAGTCTCTCTGAGAGGGCAGCACAGCCCCAAACAGTCCACTGCATACTTTGAGCATACAGTCATTTTCTTTTTACTACACCGAAATCTACAAGTGACAGGGTGCTGAAATCTGAGGGAGCAGCGCTGCAGTTGTTGTTATAGGCTGTTTATTACCAGCTATTTTCACTGATTTTTCAGACACATCTGTGTGAATATCATTAAAACAGACACTGAAATGCAAAAAGGTTTCACTCTTTGTATTTAGCTCTTGTGAATTTGCTTTATATTGCATATAAGATTAAATGGAGATACAGTTTTAGAAAACTATCCAGATCTATTTGACCAATCAGGGGAAAATGTGCTGGCATAGTATAGGATGAAGAGCTCTTGTAAAGACTGATAGCGCCACCTTGTGGTGTGAAATATCCAGTGAAACATGGATGCAGTGAAACATCCTTTTGTTTTCTTTCAGTAAAGAAGAAATAATTAGATATTATATGCAAAATTTTAAATAAAATGAAAAATCATAATGACTTTTAAGAAACACACATTGTGTAAAAATGTTGATTTCTTTATATTTTCCAAGTGGAAAGTAAGTTAATGGATTTATTGAAAGATCTGCAACTATACATGGAAATATAGTACATAAGGTAAAAACTTAGACAGCCGTTTTGTCGTTTCTTTAACCAGTCTTCAGGAATAGTTCTCCAGGCTTCTAGAAAGGCCTTCAAAGCTCTTCTCTGAATATGTAATAATGTGTTAAATAAATACGCTACAGTGTTTTTGATAATGCGATTAATGGTTTGATATTCACACCTTTTGACTAGGATCTGATGTTCTGGGGTTTTCTTTAAAGTTGGGCTCAATTCTGTCCACTTTAGTCCAAATCATTTGAGGCCACTTATTTGAAATGCAAGGGAATTTTTTTTCTCCATGTTTCTTTTTTATCTATCACAATCAAAAAGCTGGTAGTGTTTAAATTTAGTAAACTAATGAAACAGAGTAAAACTCCCAAGGCCAAACCTAATCATGTTCAATAAAACAGCCAGAATCTTTAAAATTGTTGCACAAAGTTGCAATTACCATGCTGATCCTAAACATGGAGTTTACGAAATAATAATAATACATTTTATTGGCTCTTGCTTTCAAGCTTCACCATGTGAGCTCAGCCCATGAAGTACAGAAGATGAATCATCCATAACATCAACTTTTCTTCTTCTTCTTTTACCTTCAGAACTGCTTTAATTCTTCATGGAACCGATTCAACAAGGTGCTGGAAAGATTCCTCAGGGAGTTTGATCCATATTGACCTGATAGGATGGCATGCCAATATGATTCAAAATCACTATATGTACATGTGGATGTGACGATTTGTCAGCTGCATATCCACAATGTGAATCTCCCAATCCACTAGAATCTCGGTGAGTCAGCTGGTCGTATTATTCTGAAATAATAAGATCAGCCCATCTGACAAAAATAACCACACCACATTCAAAGTTACTTAAATCATCTTTCTTTCCCATTCTGATCCTCAATTTAAACGTCATCGTCATCCTGGGAATGTCTACATGCATGACGAAGGGGTTGGTGACTGTATGTGTATAACAACTCATAATTATGCAGGGTATCTAAGGTTTTTGTAGTAAATGGGGGAAAAAAAGAAAATTTCAATACAACCAAGTTATTCAGTTAAATGTTATCGTGAATACAATGACATCTGAATGCTTTTAGCTTTTCTAAATTGAACAATAATGTGGGCAATGTTGTGAGGAACTGTTTATTTTGTGGTACAATCCCTAGTCACTCGAAGCTAATTCCATTAGTTTGATATCTTTTTGTTGTGGCGTGAATTGACTGGAACTCTTTGATGGACTGCAACACGATTTCAAAACAAAGTTCTGTTATTCTGGTTAGAGGTTTAACGTCAAATAAATCACCAACAAAATCCGATTTAATCACTTGTGTAAAAGACCCAAAGATGTGTTTAACCACATGTAATGTGGACCTAAATGGGGCTTCTAGATACAAAGACCACTGCAGTTTCATATTCAGTATGCAACAAACAAGTGGGATGAAAAGTTATTTTTCTCAAGTTAAGCATGGAAAGTGGGAACGAAAACAAAAGAAAATCAAAACTAATGAGCACGAGACAAATATAGTATATAGAAAAGGATTTGGAAAGCCTGCCAACATTCTGGTTATTTCCTGCCAACACCAGAGACTGTGTTGAGACACTGAGTAAATAATAGCAAACTGCCTGAGAGCGAGACAGGATGTTCTGCAGGCCAAAGGCTGTTCTCAATACAGGCACAAGCAGTGACTTGAGAGTTTACTCAAACAAAAAACAAAACACACAGTAAATAATATAATGGGCAAATAATGCAAAATTGTCCCAACAGTTTGGAAAAATGATCACAGCTCACTGGAAATTATGTCCAGGGGTGCTCTTCTCTTGAGGCAGCTGAAAGTGTTTAAAGGTTTAAAAGTTCTTCTTCTTCTTTTTGTTGTTGCTAGGCCTCTCTGTGTTTCATCTCAAAAACCACTGCTAATTCAAGACCATGCATCTGGCAGTCTGTGAATGTTTGTGTGTTTGCAGGATCGGCTGTTTCAGGCACAGCTCGCTGCTTCCAGCAACAATGGGCATCTGATTCTCCATGTGGAATCGCACCAGGTGGCCAACGCTCAGAAACACCTGATCACGGGTCCGCACCTGGTCAATAAATGGAAAATATGCTTAAAAGTTGCTTTCTCTTCTTTAAACGATATTTGAAATCCACCAGCAGAGCTGTACCTGTCCATGTGGATCAACCAGCAGTAGGTGTCGCACAGTAGCTCCCTCCATACCGCTGAGTACATACTGACCAGCGGCAGAGCTGCTCTCTCTGACCAGGAAATCTCCGCTACAGGTGAGAAGCGACTCCGCCTGCTCTCTTCCCAACCTGTGATGAAACAAACAAAATTCCACGGGAGAGAATGACCTTGGAATTAGCAGCATTTTGACGCATCACTCATAGTCAAACAGATATTGATTACCAACCTGCCGTGGAACCATCCTTCTTCCTGGATCAGCTTCTGGACCCGCGTCTCAGTGAGCAGAGAGCGTTGTTCAGTATTGATCTCAGACTGCTCTAAATCTGATGGAGATTAGATAGAGGAAGAAAACAACAGTTGAAAAGCAACAGCTTTAAACCCCAATTGAAGCACTGCTCACTTTATTTGATTTTTAATAACCAAGTTAAAGTAAAGTACAGTTTCCTCTGAATCATAGAGGCATAGAAGTCATAATTGTACTTGAGGGACACATGCATTATATGGACAAACTCGAAACTGGACTCGGATAACGCAGTTGATTTTCACCTGCAGGTGGAGCTGGAGTCTCATCTGTGATGGAGCAGTTCTCATAAAGGGAAACAGGCCGAGGGAAACAGACCTGCAATGGCACACCATGAGTCATACACACCAGACACATATTGTTGGCTGTGCACGTTTGAACGTGTGTGTGTGTTTAGGGGCAACTGCGCTGGTAACATTTTAGAGATGAGCAGTCATGACAGGAAATTATCATCTGGTAATTCTGGGAAGTGAAGAAAACTTGTGAGGTGATGTTTGGTGAGAAGTAGCTCAAGTGTTTCTCCTCTGGGATCAACCTTTGTGCTCAATAACAAGACCATAAAATGTGCTAGTGCACTGTGTGCCTGCTATCATATTTAATTATAACAACATCGTTTCTATATTTCTTCACAAAAAAACCACGTTTTGGCTGCCATTTAAAAATGACCTTGTATAAGTTACAAAGTCTCCTGGAAAAGCATTTCAGCATTTACAGCGATTACTGCAAAGTAATCAGATCCAGCTTATCTGTTGGCTAAATGCTAAAACTTTTAGCCAATGCTAAGTTTGTGAACTTAGTCCATAGATGTGATTATAGTCTACAGTACATCCTATACAATATAAGTTTAAATAATGCAGTCTCATGCATTGCAACATAATATGTTTCAAATTGTAATGTGACAAGCTATGACATAACACTATCAAAAACTAAACTGTATTCATGCTAGTCGACCACTTTAAAAATGCTGAAAAGCACCAAGAGATGTGGTTTTAAGCTTTTACAACAACAATGGGAACTTTTCTTTCTGAACAAATTGTGTTCAAGGTCCTGTCCTTATATACACAAACTCAAGTGACTGTAAATTATTAGTGCTTTGGTGTTACAGGTAAGTCTTACCCTGTGAATGTTAGCATCTTCTTTGCTCTCCTCTTCTGTGACCTGAAAGTCTTTTATTCCACCTGGGTCTCCTGGGTTCACATTGTAATAGTCACGGTGTTCACTGAATTCTCCTTCCCGGTTTGCCTTTTGGTTTATTATTAACTCTTCTGGGCACCATTTGTGACAGATTCTCAGTGCCGGTCTGAATATACACATAGTGTTGAGGTATTGGTAGAAGGAAGGAAGGACAGAAAAGACAGATACATTTTAATATCAGATAAAGATACCCTGATATGCCTTCCCTTGCTAAACCATGAATTAACCGTAATTAATGACATTTTTTTGAAACCTGGGTTCAGTTTCACTTGCCCAGGCCTGATTACCGCCAGACCTGCTGAATCAACAAATCACCTAAATAGAACCTGTCTGACAAAGTGAAACAGGCTAAAAGATCTCAAAAACAACCGATAAACAAACTAATTTACATATATCCGGGTGAGATAGTGAGAGATAGTGGTGAACCTTCCCAGGAGTGGAAGGCACACAGGCTCATCTCACATTTGCCAATTAGCATCTTGATGACCCCCAAGACTTTTGGAAAAATATTCTGTGGCCCAAACATGTCGGTGGTAGTGTAGTGGTCTGAGGCTGCGTTGCTGCTTCAGGAGGACTTGCTGAAACTGCTGGAACCATGAATTCTGCTCTCTAGCAGAAATACCTGAAGGAGAACGTTTGGACATCAATTTGTGCCCTGAAGCTTAATGACGCTTTGGTTTTTTCAACAGACCATAAAGTCCAACGCCGAATGGTTCAAAAAAATATTGATGGGTTATTCAAAGTCTGGACTTTCATTAGGCCAAAATGATCTGATTGAGATACTTAAGCATAAATCATGCTTGTTTAACATGAACAGTATGTCTGAATTAAAACAATTCTTCTAAGAAGAGTGGGCCAAAATTCCTCCACACCTCAGTTATTCTAGTTATCACGAGTGCTTGATTGCAGTTCTTGTCGCCAAGGGTGGCACAACCTGTTATTAGATTTAGAGGGCAATTACTTTTTCACAAAGGCCCAGTAGGTTCAGATAGTTTTTAGCCCTAATAAACCAAACGTATCATTTAAAAACTGCATTTTGTATTGATTATGGTTCTCTGTCTCATATTAAAATTTATTTGTTGATCTGAAGCATTTAAATGTAACAAATATGCAAACATCAGGACGGGGGCCAATACTTATGGCACTATATACAATCATACATATACACATATATTCAGCTATACTTATATGTACATATGAATTCACTCAGAGTCACTGACATAATAATAATAATAATAATAATAATAATAATAATAATAATAATAATAATAATGTATACTTTATTGATCCCCGTGGGGAAATTCCTCTCTGCATTTAACCCATACGCTCTGTGAAGCAGTGGGCAGCCATTGGGCGCCCGAGGAGCAGTGTGTAGGGATGGTAACTTGCTCAGGGGTACCTCAGGGTAGCTGTTCAGTGGATTTCGAACTCCCGACCTTCCGATCATGGGGCCACCACCACTATCCCTGCCCCATACAGTAAATACTGCATAATATTGTTTCTATATTTAATAGCAAATCCATAATATACTATAATATTTATGTATATATATACACACATGCATATATATATATATATATTCACATATATACATGTAAGAGCTATAACCTGGAACTGGTGGACAGGACCGATGGTGTCTGGCTGAGAAGGTGGCGGAAGCGCGTCTCAAAGGCCTGACCGATGCTGTTGATAACCTCATTGGCTTGACCCTCGGGACACTCCAGGATGTGACAGGCTGCCATAGAGAGCAAAAGTCAAACATTATTTTCATAACAATCAGTAAATTGAAATTTGAGTGTAAGGCCAGCTCAAAGCAAACTCTCTCTCATACCTCTGTCATTGGCAAGGTCTTTAGCTACATAAGCAATGTAATCTGCCATGTCCTGTAAACAAATTGAGAGAGAAAAACACAATAAAAGGCATGATTATAAATTATAAATGCAAAAAATGACTCGATAGACTTTTTCCATGTGGAAAGCTCAATTTCAATTTATATTTTCACCCATTATTTTCAGTTAATGTTCATCCACGTGTACGCTTCGTCTGAAGAGTTCAGCCTAATACAAGAGCACAGTAAGCTGAATATGGTTCACCATAAAGCTTCTGTGTCAGACTGAATTTAATTCCCCTTTGCTATCTTTCATGTGCCCAAGCCAGCTGAGCAGAGGCTTAGAGCACACTACAAGATTAGTATGGTTAATTAATTAAAAACGGTGAGCTATAATCCCATCCACAGCTTTGCTGGTGTTGTCTTTCCCAGAGAGTAACTACCTTCTTATTTTCTCTCATCTTTAGTCAGTGTATATTTCTGCACATGATTTGTAGTGAATCTGTGTTTGAACTAAAAGGCCAACCAAAATGCAGTTTGACCTAGACAGCAGCTAATAACCACATGCCCTACAGACAGATCTGCATTGATTTTTATGTTCATTACACACATTTTTAGGGCACAGGAAATTTTCACTCAGGCCAAATAACTTGAATCCTGTCATGTGGATATATGTGCGCACAGAGGGAAACAAATTAAGAAGAATAGACCTGAGTAATTAGTCTGATAAGCGCTTGGCAAGGTGTAAAGATGATGAAGGCAGTTAGCTCTGATGAGTGCATAAGTCACAGCAAAGGATTTCATGATTTGTCGCCTTTAGCAATTAATTAGCACAAGAATTACATTCAAGAGTTTTACAATGAGCCAAATTAAGGGTAAAACCGTAAACAGACACATTTATTAAATGACTCAGACTTGAAAGAGTAATCCTTAAGAGAAAACTCACAAGCAGTCACATGATTAATCACTGCTACAGTTCTAGCAGAAATAACCCATCAAATAAAATCTTTTCTTTATATTTGCCAGCTCTTTTATATAGTACCAACAAGCTTTAAACACTTAAGGAGGTGGTTGTCAAACTTTTCTGGAAGGCTTCGCTTCTGAAACAGGCAAAACATTCACGTGACACACTCCCAAGAATGAAGAATCCAAATTAAATTGAACAAAATAAAGGTCAGTATACCCCCAGCACACTCTGAATGCTGGGGATAATATACTGTTGAATATCAGAGGTTCTTTGCATAAATCATATTCATTAAAATTAATCACAAGGGAATGTTTAGACATTTTTGCCAAAGTCTGAAGTTTCATTTGTAGCATGCTTTCAGATGCTGACCTTGTACCACTAATTAAAAGAGCAGAATGATCAAGAGTTGAGGCAGGAAATGATTTAATCCTCGATAAATGGTAGTACACCAATGCAATAATCAGACTAAATCAAATTACTCACTGTGTGTGTGATTGTGCTCTTGCTACCCTGTTTGTGTCCCTATCTGATCATCAACGTGTACAAGGGGAAAGATTTGAGAATATGAACATACTGAATCTCCACCGGAGGCAAATGAAATGGTCTGCATGGGGTGGTGGGCAATCTTCTGTGAAAGAGAAAAGAGGAAATGATACAATAGCAGATAGGTTTGCCAGTAAACCTGACATGAGGCTGTTTTGATGGGGTTTAACATGCTGACACTGTCACCTGTAAGGACGAGGCAGCGATTAGAGTCATACTGTCGGTGGAGACAGTGAGGATGATCCTTCTTCCAGAAAACTGCAGGTTTGTCTGACCCAGAACAGAAGACAGTCCCTTGCAAACAGGCTAATGATGACAAAAACCACTGTTATTCCAGCTGAACGTGGCAGAAAGAGAGAGTGTGTGAGTATGAGTGTGTGCCTGTCTGTGTACACAAGCCTTACCCTTTTAGTTTTCACTGCTGTTTTGAGCAATGTCCTCGCACAAAGTCTGCTGATTGCCTCTCTGCACACAAACACATAGACACAGATCAGCATGTACATAAGCACATGCACACAGTAACACAGAGATACCTTTGTATGTGATCTGGTGTGCCCTGCGGACATGTGATGTGCATGTGAGAGGAAGAAAACTACACTACAGAAAGCACATATACATGCACTGCTGGAAGAATGTAACCAAATATACTTACTCAAATGCAATACTTTATTACTTTAGTTTTGGAGTACATTTAGTACACACAACCAAAAAAACCCCCAACATATTACACAAAAGGTATCCTTTTATCTGCATGTCGCTGTGAGTATTTGATTCAAAAGCCAAACATGACTTAGTACTTGGTGGAGAAACCCTTGTTGGCATGCACACTGATAAGACATTTCGTGTAGTTGGTCACTAAGTTTGCACACATGCTCAGCATTTCTCTTCCCCCAATCTCAGCACTTTCTCCCAGTCCTTCTCTGAATCATCTAAATGTTCACTTAATACGAGCCTGTTCATGTGCCTTGTTAAGCATGTGCTGCAAGACTTCAATCCACTGCATATCGCAGTGTGTTCCTAACAGTGTTCTTGGTGACTTCTTGCTGATGGTCTTGTACCCCATTCCATCTTTGTGCTGGTCTAAAATCTTGTCCCTGATGTCCATTGACAGGTATTTGGTCTCGTCCGTAACAAGATGAGATCAGGAGTATCCGTAATTGATTGTAATCTGTGTGTTACATGTGCACACAGCTAATCGTAGGAGCAAGAATTCTGGCTGGGTGATTAAATACTTATTTCACTCAATTACATGCAAGTCAATTAATAACTTTTTCTGAATTTTTGGTTAATATTCTGTGGTAAACATGTACTTCAACAAAAGACAGGAACATAGGGTAATGTATATAAGTGGAAGAAGATGAATACAGGTGGACTACATCTTATGCAAAAGCTGCAACCTGAAAGAGATAGGAGACTGCAGGGTGGTGGCAGGAGAGAATGTGCCAGGCAGCATTGGTTAGTAGTCTGAATGATTACTTTGGAAATCAAGAAAAAGCGTTTGTGAAGACAGAGCCAAGGATTAAATGAGAAAGAAAGAAAGAAGAATGTTGAAAGAGTTGGTCGGTTGAGAAGAGGTACCAGATGACAGGAAATGGAACAGCTGTAGTACTTAGGGAAAGTCCAAAAAAGGTCTTTGGTGTATTCTCTGGATGGAGGATAGAGGACGAGGAGACCTGGTGGTGGAATGAGGAAGTACAGGAAAATATTCCAAGGAATAGATTAGCAAAGAAAAAGTGGGATATCGGGGAAATAAGAAAGTGGACAGCAGCACTGGGAGGAAAGAGAGAAGTAAAAAAAGGCAAAGGAAAAGGCTTATACTGAGTTGTATGCAAGATTCAAAAACTTGTATAAATTGGCAGAGGCAGAGAGATGGAGCTGGAAAGGATGTGCAGCAGGTTAGACAGCGAGACAGTGGTCAGGTGTGCAGCTGGAGGGAAAAACGGGTTCAAGGTTGGGATGGGATTACATCAGGGATCAGCTCTGAGACCTGAGGTTGCAGTGATGACGCACAGGTTGACAGATGAGGTCAGGCAGGAGTCTCTGTGGACTACACTGTTTCCAGACAACATTGTGATGTGTACTGAGAGTAGAGGGCAGGTATAGCGGATATACTGGATATTGAAGATAGAGCTGCAGGCAGGAGGAAAAGAGGAAGACTGCAGAGAAGTTTCAGGGATGTAGTGAAGGAGGACATGCAGATTGGTATGACAAAGGAGGATGGAGGGTGAGATGGAGGCAGGTGATCTGCGCTCCATCTTAAATGAGCTTTGGCTTAAAGAAGGTACAGTAGCGGCCTTTATGGATCTTTTTTTTTTTTAACTGCTTTTGTTTGTTTCTTAGTTTGTTTTTAATTGTATGGCATATTTTCAATTTGCATTTGTGGACCAGGACACAAACTGTCTACACTAGCAGTGAGTTTCAGCTGCCCACACATGGATTTCCACTATAAAATCTGTGTATTGTCTATTTTTAATGCAGTGCTGCCTGAGGTCTTGAAGATCACACCCTTTCAATATTGGTTTTTGGCCTTGTCCTTCGCCAATGTCTCTCTGGATTCTTGGAATCTTTTAATGATATGATGAAATCTTCCAATTCTTTGCAATTTTGCATTTAGAAACATTATTAAATTGTTGTGCTGCTTGCCATTGCCCACGTGGTCTTTTACAGTGTTACGAAATCCTCCTCATCTTTATTTTTAAGAAGTCTAACTAGTTGCAAGATGTTGTTTTTGTTAATTTGCTTTTAGCTTTTTACAAATTCAGTTTTCTTGTAACTTATAAATCCTTCTTTTAAGGATAACTTGCAATAATCACTGTAGTGAAGAAAAAATTACAGAAGAACAACAAAAAAAAAAACATAACTAGAATAGCTGATCACAAACTTCCATCTGCAGTGTTAAAGCAGTAACACTTCAAAATATTCCTGGTATGTTTCTTTTTTTAAATCAAGTCAATCTGAGCTGAGATTGTATCTCTGACGCTTGGGTCAGCGAGGGCAAAGCAAAAAAACACCCCCACGCGCACGAATGGAACATCCCACTACCTAGGAAGCAATGCTGATTTCCAGGAAGACCGTTTTTCTTCTTGAAAACACATTGTAAGAATTGGATTGAGGTTTGTCTCCCTCTCTCTCTTTTAATAAGACTGAGGGATCATTAGGAGGAAATTCATCTAATTGGATTTTCTGCTCCATCATTCAACAGCGCTTCTGTAAACAGAGAGGGCTGTGTTATGGCATCCTGCACTAGGATTTCAATATCAAATGATGAGGAGAAAGCCCCGTTTATGAAATATTATACATTTAATTTGATTTCCCTCTTTGAAACATTTTTGAAATAAGCTACACATGGTTAGCTGGGAAAATAAAAGTTAAATGAGTTCAGGATAAAGCAATTTTGCTCACTTTTTTTCCTCATCTGTGTGCAAGCGAAACAGCACCTAATCCATATATGGCATTCCCCTGCAGTCAGGATTATGTTGCATGTATTATACGTTCATGTATTATATCATTAGATGTATATATTCGTATTTGTGTTTGTTTGTGTTTGTTAGAAAGGGGTGCAGAGAGGACCTCCTACCGTGTAACTTGCATTCTTGTATCAAAGTCAAGGGTTCTCATGGACTGGGTCACTTCCACACTACCCATGTACTAGAAAAACACACAGAAAAAAAACAATGGAAAAATATATTATAATAATAATACTAGTAATAAAAGTCTCAGGAACATCCAACAGAGTCCTGAGGACTCTGAGGTGCGCACTTTCAACAACAATTAAAATATATTAAAGAAACACAACACTCTTACAGGAGTCTGGTCACTTTTCATGAATTTTCTGTTATTGCATCCTCACTTTTAGTTTTTATGATGGAAGAAAATGATTCTGCAGAAAAGGTGAAAAGTTCATGAGCTGATTTGCGGCAGACAACATAGATTTACACATAGCTGTAACGAGTCAAGAGGAATGGAAATAACTGGGCCTTCGAGAAGGTTCCAGAAAGCTGATAGAGAGAGAAAGTGGTTTTATGCATTGTGTTTAAGTCATTTAAGTTCCATCCATGTGCGTTCTTAGAGTTTTGTGGCTGGGAATGGGAATTTTGTTTTAAAAAAAAAGTGTAATAGAACACGTGAGACGGGATGGAAATGCTAGTTTGAAAACAATCAATAAATTAGATACGCAGAGCAGAAATTTAAAGTTCATATCCAAATTATGTCATTGTTTTCCTGAAATCAGTTTAACTTCTTAAGGAATGTATTCTGAAACACACTGGAGTTGTTGTTTTTGTTTGTCTGTTGGTTATATATAACCATGCTATTAAAATAAAGGTATTTTAGTTATTCAGAAGAAAGTACCCCAGGGTTCTTTAAGTGATGCTTAAAGAGATTTCACAGGACACTGAAAAACTAACTCCACCTTAACTGCTTCCACTGGCATTAAGAAGGTAAGCAGGTGGTGCTAATCAAATGCGCTTAATTAAATGATCATCTGGAAGTGTGACCACCACTAAAAAACCAGACATTTTGGTAGTTTGCTGGTCTGGAGTATTCAGCTATGTTAACACTATGTCACTCCAGGGAGTGGATGTCCCAGCAAACCTAAGAGCTACATCTCAGGTTCTACAGATCTCAGTTAGGATGTGAAACGTTAAAGTTCATGACAGTACAATTAGAAAAGGACTGAACAAGTTTGTTCTGAGTGATTGCCAAGAGAAAGCCTCTTCTCTCTAAAAATAAAATGGCAGCGTGGCTTAGGTTTGCAAAGTTCCATCTGCAAAAACCGCAAGACATTAGGGACAATGGCCAGACAAGTCCAAAGCAGAAATGTGTGGCCATGATGCACAACGACTGTCAAAAATCAAACACAGCATATCAGCAAACACAGCTCATACCTACTGTCAAGCACAGCTGTGGAGGGGTGAAGATTTGGGTTTGTTTTGCAGCCAAAGTACCGGAACACCTTGCAGTCACTGAGTCAACCATAAACTCCTCTGTATAGCAACATATTTAGGAGTCAAATATGAGGCCATCTGTGCAACAGCTAAAGTTTGGACAAAATTGGGTGAAGTAACAGAACAATGATCTCAAGGACAGCAGCAAATCTACAACAGAATTGCTGAAAAAGAAAAGACTAAAAGTGCTGCAACAACCAAAAGTCCAGAATGCAACACAACAGAAAATGCTGTATTGGAAACTTAAGAGAGCTGTGCATGAACGAATGCCAACAAACCTCAATGAACTGAAGCAACCTTACAAAGAAGAGTGGGTCAAAATCCTTCCACAACAAAGACTGATAAAATCATACAAAACAAAACAAAACAAGAAGACCTCTGAAAGCATAAACCTCTGCTAAGGCAGCTCACTCTCTGTGCAGTATTTACTTTAAAGGGAATGTTGTACTCTGTGTATATTTATATTTGTTCTTAGTTTAAGAAGTTTGTAGTTTCTTCCATTTTAAAGGGAATCTTTCTTCCTGTACATGCTCGTTGTTGGAGTTTTCTCTGTATTATTGTAGGGTCTTTACCTTACAAATAACATTATAAATAACATTTAAAAATTAAAACTGAATGACAGGCACACAGTCCTTGGCGGAGGTAGTGATTTGCTACTTTGAGTTATTACTGCCCAAAACTAACCTTTAAAATCTTTGTAGCAAATTCTGATTGGAATACCCAAGAAATAAGTAAGTCTCAAGCTTACAAAAGCAAAAGCAAGATGGCAGTTTTAAGCAAAGCAAGTGAGCAGAAAGTAAAAGCTGTGACTACATTTTAATGTGCGACCTGTCAGCAGATTCTAACCATGCGACAAGTAGCCAGTACAATCTTTACAGTCTTACTTTAGCTTATTAGAATGCCAGACAACTCAGAGTTGAGGTAAATGTTGACATGTGTCTGACTGTAACTGAATTTATCAGACTATATAGATGTGAGGAAGACAGAGAAGCAACCAGGCAATATTCAGGCCATGTGCTCAAATACACTATGACGAGTCCCACTTCTACTGGGCAGGAAATTCAGTATCGCAGACCTCATAGGCTGGAGGCAGGATGAGTAAGTCCATTGATAAAAACCAGACTTAAATCAATATATGTATACATGGGTGGGTTGAGCGGGCAGAAGAAACATATGTGTGTGCTTGTTTATAGAGGTCAATCAGACAGTCCATTCTCATTTCCACCAGTGGTCAGCTCACAGGCCTGTGTAGACACACCTCTGCCATCGGGACAAGATGGGTTCTGTTCTAGGACAGCATGCTGATACTAGATATATTCACACACATGCATTCACACACATAGCAGGACTGAACTAGAGGGAAGCAGAGAGCTAGGATGAGTCACTACTGCCTACATAGGAGGCTCTAACTGAGGAGGGGAGTGACTGTGAGTGTGACGGTGTGGATAGAGCAGAGAGTGTATGCATATGTGTATTTTCCATGTTCACGTGTGTGTATTTATTTTGGCCGTGGCACTAAGTAAACAGTAATTTAACACTGCTGAAATCTGGCATATCTTTAGGTCATGACGACTTGCATAGTACAGAGAAAAGGAGCTTGCACAGCATTTTGGTAATTTCTACACACAAAGAATTTTACACACATTAACAAAATTAAGAATATGAATTACTTGGGCAAGTAAAATGTTGGTTTACTCTATCTGATCATGCACATGTGCAGGGTCAGGTACCTTGATGTGATGGTGAACTGCTCTGCTTCCTGTCCCCACCACTGTACGATCACCTTTTGCAGAGGAAATCTTCACACAGCACAGACCACCTCTGTGATGTGAGCAGGGAGGATATCCAGGGGTCCAAGGAAGGCTTGCCATCCGTTGTAGGGTGATAGGTCTTTTTGTGCAGAGCAAAGCAGGGTGAATTAGATTTTGGCCCGTGGATAGGGGAGCGTTGAGGGAAGCGTGAGTGCAAAATCTCTCATTACTTCCTGAACCCCACTCTGTTCTGGACAAGGGTTTGTCAGTAGGGGCACTGATGCTTCTGCCTCTGGCTGTGTCTGTCTGTCCTTTTAGGCCTTGCCGGGAAATAGGGCTTTGCAGTCGGATGTTGGCCATGCGGGGGATGAAATCCCTCAGGGTGGATGGTCCGTGGTGTGTAGAAATCCCAAGTCCCAGCTGACTGAATTCAGAGTCTAAGCAGAGGTCCTGCTTCAGGGGCAACATTCCCTGGGGGTTCTCCTCCAGAGATGTTGGAGAATCGTTGCGCAGTCGACTGTATTTAGTACGCTTCAGCATACCTGTAGAAGATGAAAAAGAAAGTGTCAGAATCAAATCAGCCGCACTGTGATTTTCATTGTACTGATTAAGCGACCTGCCTGGTAGGAGTCCCGTCTGTGATTTCAACCTGGATAAGGTTTGCTCTCTCATAATCAGGAAACAGAGCAAAGGAGAACGCTGAAATAAATGTAAAAAAAAAAAGGAAACTTGAAAATTCAGGTCACCATTAAGGAATTTTAACTAAAGATTTTGGTAAAAGGAGATGAAGAAATAACATCAGGTTTCAGGAGCGTCTGAAAACTATCTTTGTGTCGGGTGCGCTCTGTCGTCAGATCATTTAAAGGGAATCCTGCTGTGCAGATTCAACTCACCACTGTAGGACTCTGGGATGTCCTGTTAAGTCTAGAGTCCAGTCTGCTCCACTCTAGTCATGCAGAGTACAGCCCCATCCTACTGACCCACACACTTTCTCAGTCAGTTGCCAGGCTCCCAGCTTCACCTTCACATCAACTTTCCTCCCCTCTGTCTTTTCTTTCTGAGGCGCAGCAGGATTGTGCAGCGTGTATGAATGAACTTTCTCTTTTTTTATGAATGAGATCTCGCTCACTTCCCCTGTCTCTCTCATGACGCTGCATGCAGATGAATGTGTGAATGGAGCAGAGGAGAGATTGACAGACGGCCCCCAAAGGCTCTCTTTCTCCTCCCTCACCCATAAACTACCATCCAATCACAGGCAGGCAGGGTGACTCATGCTGTGCACATACACACACACACACACACACACACACACTCACACTCAGTATTACACTGAAGCAGTGCTCCATTCCTTTCTTCTAACATGACTTCCACCTTAGAGATGTTTTAAATAAATTATCATTAATTTGGCTTACTTTGGAAAATAACATTTTATCACTGGTACCATGACTGACATGATTTACACAATAAAATGTACCCCATAGTGACTGTATTGTTCAAATTAACACACAGGAGGAAGAGGATTTAACTGAAGCATTTGCATTTCCCTTTGATCCCGATCAGAACAATATTCCAGGCGCCATTTAAACAGTGTTTTACATACTGGTGTTATTCCTGATTGAAAGATTGTCTTTCAGATTGCAGCGGTGCAGCCATACTCTCAAATTCCACAGTAAAAGCATTTTAAACCATGGAGCTTTACCTTTTTCCATAAAATAATAATTACACACCACTAGCTATTGTCAAAGAGTATGCAATATTGAAATCTGAGTGATGTCTACGGCAGAGTTTTGTCCCTTCCTAGTGGCCGTTTATTAAAACTACAATCTATATGATGTTGCTACCACTTTTTTCAGTAATCAGCTGGTCTGTTAACTATAAACTCGGAGCTGCTTTGTTTGGTAGCTCTGTTCAACTGCACATTTACGGCAACCACCACGCTGCAGCAAATCAGTGTAGCTCTAGGGTTTGGAGAGAATGATCTTAAAAAGAGAAAATCAGAATCAGAATACTTTGTTTTCTAGGGGAAATACCCAGCGAACGGCAGTTCAGTGGGAGAAAATACTTATGTCAGAGGAGAATGGCCAGACTGCTTTGGGCTGAGAAAAATTCAAATTACTACTCATTACAACCAAGGTAAGCAGAAGAGCATCTCTGAATGCACAACATATTGAATCCTGAAGCAGCAGCAGCAGCTAACATGTCCATCCCTTTACGACCACAAGAGCAAAATCAGTTTTATTATGAAACTCATAGCGGATTAATTCTGTTGTTCCTTTTCAGCTCTTGTGCAGTGTTTTTTGATTCATTTGGCATTCATTTGAACTTTTAACTAATCTAATTTCTAGACTTTTTCATCTTTTATTGGTTTAAAACTTAGTGTTTGGTTCTTTTAACCTTGTTATTGTGATCATTTTTCTTTCTTTGTGGGGATCTTCAGGCTGCATGTGTTTATGAAAGAACACACATTTGGCTCTTTATAAATGAACCCAAATTAGGTTAACAAAGGAGAGAAGATGAGGCACCAGTCAGAAGATTTTCTTAAACAACATTTTAATGATGTTAATCATCAGTCCATAGGTTAAGAGTGACAACAGGGTAATGAGAAACAGCCTCTAACAATGCTGTTAATGATGTACAGTCTTAAGGAGACCATCTTAAATATCCATGTAAAGATGAGAAACACGCTGAAAAAAGTACTTCATTGAACCATTTTTTTTTCTTTGTTCACATTAGTTACAAGACCTTTACCAGTACTGTATTTACATAGTGCAAAAAACACATTTGCTGTCAAATAACATACTTTAAACACTTTGATGGAAGTCATACCAAAAAAATGCCTACACAGCGTACCTTGAATCAAACTAGAAATACTTTCAAAATCCCAAGTATGATATTCAGTACACCGTCGCGTCCCATCTCCACATTGCATACAGCCTGACGTACTGCATCACTGTCGACGGGCCAACACCTCTCCATGATTCACGATCGAATACTTTTATCTAATTGGATTCCAACTATTACAATGTTTAACCCACCAAATGGCTTGAAGAACAGGATGATTGTATTTTTTAATACAATGCAAAATCAAAATCTCCTTTGTACAATTATATTTACAAAGGCATGTGCATGACTTGGTGATGACTTATTTAACTAGCGGTAGTGAAGCACTGAGGATTTTAGTTTTAATCAAATGTTGTTTGAGGGGGGGGGGGGCAAAGACAAATTTCTTTAGTTCACACGTTTGTCTTCCAGCATCCAGTTTCCCAATTATTTCATGAAGCTGTAAACTACACACACAGGCTCAGTGCTTTACTATTGAGAAAGTAACAACCAAGTTGTGTCTCATAATTTACTAGGGAAAATGTACTTTCGGGATTGATTAAAGATCTCAGTGTTGATGATAATGATGCTGGGAACCTTGGTAAGAGACGGCTTGAGAGCCCCGCCATCAGAGAACACGAGTGAGTGGAAAAAAAACAGGAGCATTTTTCTTTGTTTTGTTTTTTTTATGAAGCATGGACAGCATCTAGGAACTAGGACTCCATTCAGAGGAAAACAAACCCCAAATAATTTGACAATAGGCAAGATCAATATGACAAAACATTACATATTGTAGTAGAACCACCTAGACAAGGTTATATTCACAAAGCTTGATTTGCTTCTTAGAAGTTAAGTAATTTAAATCATCTGAATACAGAATGAGACACTTATTTATTTAAACATTAAAAAACACAGACAACTGATGCGCGGGAGAGGTTTTGGTACAAAGACAGAACCCCTGACACTGTAATATTCGGTGATGAAAGCTAATTGCCAACTAAGCAGTTATAAAGAAATGCCCTCTCTCTTTCTTTTCCTCCTGGAGCAGCGAGGTGAAATTAAACACACAAACACACACATTATTTACATAGCTAAAGCCAAAGGACAGAGCAAAATAAATGCAAACTGTGCCTCCAAAGCGCACACGCAAACACACAAATACTTGCAGAGCTGAAAACCCTCCGAGCTCTGAATAAAGTTAAGATGTGAGTTGAAAGGTTCCAACCTTCCTCCTCTGTGAGCTGCAGACACCAGCTCAACGTCACTGAGCGCTCATCGCTCGCTCCCACAAATGTTCCTGACTCTGAAAGAGTTCAGCTGTGGAGGAGGGAACGCTCCACCCTATATTCAAGTGTTGCAGGTTATGGGGCCAAAAAAAAAAAAAAATGAAAAGAAAAATAAAGAGGGCATCCTTTTAAAATCATCAGATGAGTTTTGGTGTGAATCTATAACCCTCAGACTTTGTTAGCTGTTTGGTCTGTGACTCTGTGTGGTTTTACGTTGGTCAGTTTCTCTGTAATGTGTGAGTGTGAGTGTGTGTGTGTGTGTGTGTGAGTGAGTGAGTGAGAGAGCATTGGTCAGCTGGGTGGATACCTGAGATTATGACTTGTGTCAGGGGCTAGACACAAAGGAGGAGGGCTGCTGGTTGCTGTGAAGAGGGATGTGTGAGAAGGAGGGAATGTACGTGTGTAAGTGATTTCAACCAGTGGGCTTTTTAGCCTCCGCTTGTTCTTTGCCTTCCATCTTTGTCTTTGTGATCTCTGCTGAATCAAGGTCCTCATCATCCTCACTCTGTACCCTCTCTTCTCCATCCTCTTCCTCCTCCTCTTCAGTACTTTCTTGGCTCTTTCCCAGCTGGAGGTTTTCCAGGGTCTTGGACACCCAGGATTCAATGCGGCTGCTCAGAGTGGGCACTTCTACAGAAATGGGTTCAGGAGTGTAGTCCTCCTCCTCATCCTCCTCTTCCTCAGCCTCCTCCAACATCCCAGGAACCAGGGTGGAAGTGGTGGAAGTGATGGATGAGTTCAGCGGCCCCCTGCAGCTTCCATCCAACGAGCCTGTCTCTGTGCTCTGCTGAGAGGCCAGCTCCAGCCTGTCGTCAGCTCGGACCTCATCTCTCTCTGGAGCCGGAGCCCTGGGCTGGGGAACGGTAGCGCCAAGAGGGGCGGTGTTGTTGGTAACTGGCGGGGCCTGACTGTCTCTCTGGGTGCCTGTTAAGGGTGAAGGGCGACTCAGCTCGCTGTCTACAGGCTCTGGGGCATCAGAAGTCTCCATCATGCTCCTCCAATTGGTCTCTGAAGGAAAAATACAACCACACGGTCCATTTTCTCAGATCACCAACATTACAGGTGAGGAAAGTAACTCAATAAACTACACACTACACAATAGCTTAAAAACATTACACCAGTGGTCCCCAACCTTTCACATGTTTGAGTTGTTAATACTTCCAAATAGAACTATCTGAATTTTATTCAGGAAAAAAAGTCTAAATTAATGAAAAGTCGAAGAAAACAACCATATTTCTCTAAACCTTAGTGTTGCCTACCTTGTTTCCCCATTAATTATCTCACCATCCCCAGGATTTATCCACAGAAAATTCTGTTCGACCTTTAAACCTAGGTTTGTAACAACTAATATACTGTACATTTAGATAAACAGAACTCTACTCCAACCAGCTACTACTGCCAAAGAGGTTCTTTGATAACACTGATAACATAAAACAAATAGTAAAGAAACAGAAACAGGGCTTACCATATTCCTTTTCATTAACCTCTGAGATGGGCTCAGAGAAGATGGAGCAAAAGGAGATGGCTGAAGCAGCAGAGTGGTTGCGGGAATGCCCCATGTGATGAGGGACCTTCTTGTCATTCTTCAGAGCCTCCTCAGCCTGCTCCTGCTCCAGAGCGGACACCATGTCCTTGTAGGCCTTCCTAGCCTCTTCGGTTAAAGAAACTAAATGGTTGAAGAGTCCCTGAGAAAGGCATTTAAAAACAACAACAAACAAACAAACAAACAAACAAACAAAAAGATACAGAGAGCTCATCATCATCACCAACTTGGGCAGATTATGTGGATAAAGGTTTAAAATGACATGAGTGTCCTACCTCAGCTCCAGAATAGTTGAAAATGCCCACAACACTAACGGGCACCAGCTTGTTGACACAGCGTCCGAGAGCTTTTCTGCCCAAGGCGAACACAAACGGGATCTCCTGCTCCCTGGCCATCGCAATTACATTGTATAAAGCTTCATCCAAACCACCTGCAGCACAGAAAAACAATCAGTGACTCAAATGTATCACACTCGGGAAGAAGAGAAAACTAAACAAAACAAAAAACCAACACACACACACACACACACACACACACACACACACACACACACACACACACACACACACACACACACACACAGACATGAGTGACGATCACGGGTTAATACACCGTGGTAAAATAAATAAAATATGCACACAGTACAATGCATGGATTTTTAAATATAAATGTATTTTGCCAGAAACACCAGAATCTTTAAAGCTCACAAAACAATTTCAACAACCGCCAGATAGCTAAAACAGCAAACAATTAAAGAGCAGGTAAACAGACTCTGCGCAAAAACGTATACACAAAGCGCAGACTCCCCCGGTCACACAACGGCACATACGCGGACATGCCGTCGGGTGGTGAAAGACGATATCTCACAGATTCCCAAACTGCACGTTTTGTTACTCTCTGACCAAAATTCACTGATCCAGCAGCAGAAGAAAACAAAAACTACGCGTCATGTTTGAAAAACATTGTCATGTATTCCCTCTTACTTTTGCCATTTTACTTCCACCATGATAACAATCACACTTCCTCCTCTCTCTCACTTGACTTCAAGACCAGATTCCCATCAAAGATCTGTTTGCTTTTTATGGTCAAGTCTACTTTTGTGTTCAGTGTTGGGTTTTTGTTTTTTCCTCCCCGACAAGAAAGCCTAATTTCTGCTGTTCAGTACTGAAGAAATGTAAACTTTTACAAATTATGCCAAATCACAAAGCACTTTGCTGTGTCTCTAATAAAACCTCTGTAACTTTGCTCTGCTTCACTTCCTTCCGTTTTTGATCTACTGCAGAATATTTTCAAGGTGCTTATCTGCTATAAAAAGCCTGGCCAGGAAAATCTCCTTCATATTTTTTGGTTTTATCCTCAATTACTCTGACACAAAGGCATCTGCTGTGATGCTTGCACCTCTGATTAAGTCTAACAAGTGTCAGCTCTGCTTTTGTACATACAAACTCAGTGTAAACGATCTAATTGCAAAGAAATAGTCAAATAATTTGGAATTAAATATTTTTAATTTACAAGGTTTAGATAGTACAAGTCCAAGACAAATGCTCATAATTCTGGTTTTTCTGACTGTCCGAGTCAAAAATGAATAGAATAAAATGAAATCGAGACCTTGTGAATCAGAATTGAATTAGTTGTAGAAATCAGTGATGGTAACCTGCCCTAATTAGATCTCAAAAAATCTAATTAATCTAAAGCAGATAAACCGGCTTTCATATAATAATAACTGCAGAGCTTGTCCAGTATGGCCAGCAGGAAATGACATATCTTGTGGCCATGCATTACTAACATGTGGCTATGTGCATTTGATCTTATGGTCACACATTACCACATTACTTGTGGTAATGCAATAGTACCTCTAATATCTCGTGGCAACAAAATAACCACATTGGCCTAGCAAACACAGGTACTGCATTCCCCTTCTTGAATCCATTTTTGGTTGAGCTTCGTCATTGCTCAGTGTGTGAGCTGTTTAGTGCTAAATAAGTAGTATAGTTTTTTTATTTAGCTTTTTTTTATCATTTATTTTTTTTGTTGTTCCTGAAAATGACTCTATTAGGCCACAAACAGTGAATTAAAACAGGCTGGAGAGCTAAAATATGAAAACTGCTGTAATGGTCCTTAAAAACAGACATTTCTCTGTTAGCTGCAACATGTGACTGATTTCTAATTGCAACATAAATATATTAACAAATAATCATATGAACTCAAACCTATTGGCAGCTCAGCTGGTCAGACCTTAGACAATATGACCCAATATGGCTTGATGCTGGAGGTAGTACTGCAATAATCACCTTTGGCCTGAATCTTCTCACAGTTGGGAGAGATGATGACACACTTAATCTTATGAAGCTTCATGTGCTTGGTGACCTCTCTGAGACCCATGACCAGGCGACGCTTGGATTTAGCCTTGGTCGGATCCTTCTGGTAGACTCGCTCCTGGAAGCGAACCAGTTCCTGTAGCAGCAAAGTCACGCTCTCATCGATCTCTTTGCTCAGCACTTGGTTACAGTACCTGCAGAAGAGGGAGGGAGAAAGAAAGAAAATGACAATAAAATGCTAAACATTCTTTTAATTGTAACAGTTAATTGAAGAGTGTCTTATGGCTAACAAAAAAGGACTAGGAGATATCTACTTGGGACTGACTTATGTCCTACAAGGCTTTAAATGACTTTCAAAGTTTATGCAGCTCTTCATGACAGCTTTGTTTGCCTCTTTGTTCATAATGCTTATGCTACTATACTTTGCTACTGGAAGTTCTACTGGTGTGGTCTGGGGAACAAGTGTCCCGGGGGTCATAGCTGAGAGGAGGAGTGTGGCTACAGAGGCCTTTTGAAGACTTAAAAGCTAAATCTGTTCTAGACGAGTGGGTTGGCACAATAGGCCCACATCAGGGGCCAGAGAGGGACAATGCTGTATTTGTGACTGCTGGCATACATTTTTGCAGAGAGAGGACAATGCGCTCGGCATCTGTGCCATACTCTACAATTCTTTATTGTACAGATCCGCCCTTAAAAACATCCGATAACATTCAGAGTATGCGTCTTATAAGCAGAGGCTCTGTGATTTTTGAGTGGGGCAAGTATTTGCTTTACTAACCAGTTTTGTTACCACACTGGGTTTTTGCAGACATTCCAGGCATTTCTTACTAAAGGTCTGCCCCATTCGATAGTCACAGTTTTTCAGTTCACGCGGGGTAATAGTGAGCACTTACTCTCTGAAACGTCGGCTGTGGATCTTTGTGATGGCATTTGAAGCCATGGGACTTCCGATACCCGAGCTGGCAGGAGAACCTTGGGACACTGGGGTGATGCTGTAAGGAGAGTTCTGACTGGCTGGGGAAAGGGATGTATCACTGGGCACACTCAGACCATTTTCTGGATCACAAAAAACAGACCACAAATAAGAATGAGGAACTTTATAACGGATTAAAAAAAGAAAAGCGTGGGTACTGAATTACTTCACTTCTTGGTAATGACACTGACCTTCCTGAGAAGCAGGCTCTTGTGTAAGATCATCAGTAAAATGTAGACACTCATCCCCATGTTCGTCATGACTTGATGACTCTTGTTCTGCACATGGCTTCCCTTTCTTCCCCTCACGTTCCTTCAAAATAATCTACATAAACAAAGAGAAAAAATAATGTCTAACACAAAGGTACTTAAAGAGAATTTTAATATACTTTCTTAAATTATTAACCTTCTTGAGGGCTGTTGGTCGTTTGACTTTGGGGATCTCTCTCTCCTTCCCTCTCTTTATACGAGGTGCAGTGGAGTCCAAGGGATTTTGCGGGGTCGAGTGCGACTGCTGATGACCCCTCAACATAGACGGCACACTGGTAAAGCCTGAGCTGTGGAAGGGAGTAGTTGTTCCAACTGCAGACAAAGAGAATGAAATCTAAGTATATGTAGATGTGTGTGAACATAGGGGTCGTGATGTTTGGTTCAAGGCTGCATGACAAATCAAATTTTTATCTTGATCACGATTTTTGCTTCCTGCAATTACATGAACATGAGCAGGTGGGCAACATTTAAATTCCATGTTCTGCCAATTAAAAAAATGCAAAGCAAATTAAGTGCTGCCTAACTTCGACCACATGCCAATCACAGCTGCTCCCCACTGTGTGCAGCTTGAAGTTTCCTGCACTTTATGCACAGCAGAAGGCAAAGAGCTTGTAACTCAAAGCAGCCAGTTGCTACATAGTTGTTAAATGGAGTACTTCAGATTTATCCTGCAAGCTGCCTGAAAACACACGACAAACTGCAGTAGAATTAATGCCAAAGATCCATGTCCACTAAGAACAGTTACAAATGCTTTAGGAAAAACGTTTCCTCTCGTGCAGTTAGTTTTTTCAAAGTAGCAAAATCCATGCTGTATGCAAAACGTCACAGGATATAAAAGGGATCTCATAGCTGTTGAATGCTTTGCTGCATATGTTCACATCCATCGTGTGGGTATAATTAATTTTTAACATATGATTAACTTTCCCGATACCTGTAAAAGACAGTGGCTTGGTATTGGTGAGTTGCCTGGCTTTCATAGCCTGCTGTTGCTTCTCCAAAGCTGCCAGCATGTCTCCCAGGTCAAGCTCCACAGAGGTTTTGCTCTTTTTCCCTGCTGCTTTGATAAAAGCTTCCTGTCAGATGACAAGAGACAAAAAGTACATAGAATTTTTAAAAGGTTAATTACAACTGAAGAATACCAGGTTTGTGTGCTAAAAATAATAATATAATATTTTAAGGCCATGAAGTGGTGAGTTCCAGCCTGTTCCAGCCCAGGGAACATAAGCAGAGTTCATACCTGTAGTTTCTTCTGCTCCATGCTGATTTCAGAATATTCCTGTGCAGTGGCCAAGGCAGCAGCAAGAGCCTTTTTCCTCTGGCTTTTGGCCCTCTTGGGAACAGAAGTGGTGATGGGGATGGGTGTCTGTACAATGTTGATAGGGGAGTTTTCTGGCAGATTTTCCAGCTGTTATGAAAGTAGATGCACACATTAGCAAAGATGCAAAGATTTCCCAATACAATATTTGGTGATTTGGCTGCATTGATACACAACCATCAGGGGACAACAACAACAAAATATCCAGCTGTCAGAAAACAATTTTTCCATCCTGTGTGTGATTTGGTACATCTTAACTGCACTCTCAATTTCCCCTCAATCATGTACAACTTCAATTATCAACTACATTTACACACTGAAAGACATAATTGTGTCACAACTGAGTGATGGTGAGTAGGAGGATACACTCCAAATGTTTGTACTTATTTAAGGAGGTGATGTGCACTGACACTAGTTAGATAAAGAAATCTTGCTGGACACTTTGCTATATACACAAAGTATGAAGTAATAGTTAGCCATTATATCAAAACGTTTGCATTTCCTATTTTTTTTAAATAAAAAATAAAATAAATTGCTTATATAAATCACATTTAACTATTAATGTAGAAAAAATAGAATGGCACATCTGTTCATGTTTTATGTCAGGGATGGTATCACTGCCTGATACAGGGAGTGCAGAATTATTAGGCAAGTTGTATTTTTGAGGAATAATTTTATTATTGAACAACAACCATGTTCTCAATGAACCCAAAAAGCTCATTAATATCAAAGCTGAATGTTTTTGGAAGTAGTTTTTAGTTTGTTTTTAGTTTTAGCTATTTTAGGGGGATATCTGTGTGCAGGTGACTATTACTGTGCAGAATTATTTGGCAACTTAACAAAAAACAAATATATACCCATTTCAATTATTTATTTTTACCAGTGAAACCAATATAACATCTCCACATTCACAAATATACATTTCTGACATTCAAAAACAAAACAAAACAAATCAGCGACCAATATAGCCACCTTTCTTTGCAAGGACACTCAAAAGCCTGCCATCCATGGATTCTGTCAGTGTTTTGATCTGTTCACCATCAACATTGCGTGCAGCAGCAACCACAGCCTCCCAGACACTGTTCAGAGAGGTGTACTGTTTTCCCTCCTTGTAAATCTCACATTTGATGATGGACCACAGGTTCTCAATGGGGTTCAGATCAGGTGAACAAGGTGGCCATGTCATTAGTTTTTCTTCTTTTATACCCTTTCTTGCCAGCCACGCTGTGGAGTACTTGGACGCGTGTGATGGAGCATTGTCCTGCATGAAAATCATGTTTTTCTTGAAGGATGCAGACTTCTTCCTGTACCACTGCTTGAAGAAGGTGTCTTCCAGAAACTGGCAGTAGGACTGGGAGTTGAGCTTGACTCCATCCTCAACCCGAAAAGGCCCCACAAGCTCATCTTTGATGATACCAGCCCAAACCAGTACTCCACCTCCACCTTGCTGGCGTCTGAGTGGGACTGGAGCTCTCTGCCCTTTACCAATCCAGCCACGGGCCCATCCATCTGGCCCATCAAGACTCACTCTCATTTCATCAGTCCATAAAACCTTAGAAAAACCAGTCTTGAGATATTTCTTGGCCCAGTCTTGACGTTTCAGCTTGTGTGTCTTGTTCAGTGGTGGTCGTCTTTCAGCCTTTCTTACCTTGGCCATGTCTCTGAGTATTGCACACCTTGTGCTTTTGGGCACTCCAGTGATGTTGCAGCTCTGAAATATGGCCAAACTGGTGGCAAGTGACATCTTGGCAGCTGCACGCTTGACTTTTCTCAGTTCATGGGCAGTTATTTTGCGCCTTGGTTTTTCCACACGCTTCTTGCGACCCTGTTGACTATTTTGAATGAAACGCTTGATTGTTCGATGATCACGCTTCAGAAGCTTTGCAATTTTGAGACTGCTGCATCCCTCTGCAAGATATCTCACTATTTTTGACTTTTCTGAGCCTGTCAAGTCCTTCTTTTGACCCATTTTGCCAAAGGAAAGGACGTTGCCTAATAATTATGCACACCTGATATAGGGTGTTGATGTCATTAGACCACACCCCTTCTCATTACAGAGTTGCACATCACCTAATATGCTTAATTGGTAGTAGGCTTTCGAGCCTATACAGCTTGGAGTAGGACAACATGCATGAAGAGGATGATGTGGACAAAATACTCATTTGCCTAATAATTCTGCACTCCCTATATAAGAAGGACACATACACAGCCCTTATATTCAAATGATGGCACAGAACTGTGTTCAAAAGGGGTTTTGCCTTACCAGGTTTTTGGGCAGCTTAGGTTGCGTATGTGTCTGAGCTGGAGTTGATTCTGGTTTGTTGCTGCGCTGAGCGGCCCCACCAGAAGCAAGATCTGGAAACTCATCTTCATCCTAGCAAATCCACAGAAATCCATTTGGCACAAAATTCAAATTCTCTAAAAAAAAAAGACATGTCATGGTAACAGTACTGAGATATTCACAGATAACACTCGCTCACCTCAAAGTAGAGGGGCTCTGGAGTGAGGTCTGTGCCTGTGACTGCTACTGGCGGATGTCTTTGTTCCGACTGGTTGAGTGGCATACGCCCTTGACACCCACTGTGGTAATCCTGAAAGGCAGAAACAGAGAGTGAACACACCAGTCAGACAGGGTACCACTGATATTCAACAAGTTTCTCAACCCCGGTCTATTTGTGTAGCTAGTATCAAAGGAGGGGAACTTGTTGGGAAAGGAGGCCAGAGCAAAAATAGCAAAATAAACTAATTCACACATATAGCTGACTCAGTATTTCAAGGCATCTAAAAATGGCAACAACAAAAAGAAGAATGCTAATGATTTATTTAATTTTGAAACATGACAATTATTTCTCTTTAAAGTACATTATGCTGAACAAGTCTGTCTCTGCTCCACTGGGATCTATTTTACCTGTGAGAAGTTTCTCTGCTCGGGATTCTTCCTCTGATCTGCTCTGTGAAACTGACCGTTTCTGTCCACCCAGGACTTTGAGGTAGCCTGAGATGCTACATTTACCCAGGTACCTGCTAGTAAATATAAAGGGGGGGGGGGAAGTATTTCTCATACAAAAGGAGCACCTCCATCCTTTTTAATACAATAACTACAGGATACGTAATAGATATCAGTATAAAACACAAAGTGAAATTGAGCTCAGAAAATATCTTAGACCAAACTTACCAGTCATTACACCAGCCTCTACTCCCTATAACACACACAGACAAAAGGACAAAAAAAAAGCTGAGCCATTTGTGTGTTTCACTACGTGGGCAAATAAATTTAAAGACTTTAGTACAGCTCCCTCATTGGTGTCAGCTCTGCTATGTACTTAAATTGGCTCTATTATAACTATAATAGCAAACATGAAAAAGAAAAAATAGACTAAAAGAGAAATTTGGAAATGTGGCACTTTATACTACATTATACTTTTATTATACTTTTTCCAAGTATAACAAAAACAAATCCTCTGATTCAAAGTGCCCTCAGCACCTTTACTGTAAAATTGTAAATTAATTTAAGCTACATCTGATGAAAAATGTACATGCTACCTATCACTTTCGCTCATTAGTCCTTAGGCTTATGCAGCTTCTAGGCTGTGTGTTGCTCTAAAGCAATCATTTAAGTTCCACTCTAAGTACACATCAGAACATATTTTGACAGATATCACATTACTAAAGCTAGAGACACTGTAACTGACCTTTCGGTGTGACTTTAAAAATATTCAACTTCCTCTTCCCATCTTACATCTGTACAGCTTTGTTTATTTTATCCTTCACATGATTAGAGTTAAAAATATCCTTTGCTGATAAAATATATATTTCAAAGGTAAGTTTATTGGTTTTGGAGGACTTTGTCAGTAGGCAACATACCATGGGTGCTGCTGCGTTCTCTGCTGTTCTTTGCATCGCCCCGGTTCCCTGGTTATGTTTGGGGCTACAGTAGCCGCTATCACTGTCTATATCGGCTTCACTTGCACCAGTCTCGTTGTAGCTTTCAGCTGGATGGGAAGCCCGTCTTCTCTTTGTTCGGTTTTTCCACAGCAGAGGACTTACTCGCTCGGCAGCACAACGCCCTGATACCTCACCTGGGAAATCTGAGGACAAGGTAGAGGAAACTTAGACCGTCAAATGTAATAAAACTTCAGTCAACTTTACTCCGACCATCAATGTGACATTTTATTATTATATGGTTGTAAAATCCCAGCTGTGGAGTCAAACTATTTAAACAGGCTTGTTAGCTCACTCAAGCAAAAGAAATATTGCTGACATACTTGTCTGCGAAAGGTTAACCTCTCTAACTAGAAAATCAGCATTCCACTTTTTTTTGTTTTTATTTTTTCTTTAGAAGCACAGACATCACCAACATCAACCTGTAGGACTAGACCCAGCTCTTACTGGTATTGTGTCCTACTTCCTCGCTGACAGGAAAGAGTCTTGTTGTTACGTAAAGCAATTAACTCTAACAAAGTCTGGAATGTGTTCAACTTCAGCTTCCTTCAAGCGATAGGAAAAAAGGAACATGACTGACCGTAGTCATATTTGAACTCAGATTATTCAGTCTTCAGACTTAAAAGTCTTTCTTATTTGACATTGTTTATTGTTACATAAATCCTGCATACAGCCTGAGTGCTAGGAATTAAACATATCTTTAATTATAGCCACAGTATTCGTACCGGTCTGCTGTGCTGCATCCACCAACATTACGGTTTTAGTCCTGCCATCCGGCCCTAAGGTGCACACCTCCTTCTGTACAGCTACACTCCTGGTTGGAGGCCGACGACCTCTTGTAGGCTGGCACACACCCAAATGTTGCTGTAGAACAAAGAAAGGGCATTCTCACAAAGTTGATAGAGATAAATGGGGGCAAACGTTTTAGTGTGGAATAACATCAGTAGAACAAAATCCAAATAAAGCTGTTGATCTTCTGCACCTTTGGGAGAACATTAGACCGGACCATGCCTCTCCCCCGCTGACTGGTCATTCCATATGCTGGCCCCAGTGCCATGGGTCTTTCACTGACATCTGCAGACACAGGACTGACCACTCCAGCTTGTACTGGACCTGGATAGGTGCCAGGGAAGGGCTGGTAGAAGCCCATCACAGGTGGGCATGGCGCAGGCATGATTTGGTAGTAAGCGTAGTCATTAGAGACAGGCGGCTGGGGAGAAGACAAGATTGGGTAGGCCAGGTATGGACCACCAGGGGTAGGATTAGGCTGCTGCCAGCGCAGCTCTCCTCCATTATACATGGGATGTTGCCTGTGGAGTAGCAGAAAAATGACATGTTGGATTATTACCAATATTACACCCTTTCAACTAAACGCAACCATGAAAATCAAGCATGTCTTCTCCACCACAGGGTTTTTGTGGAAAGCTGTCTAAAGCCAGCTAAAAATTTTCTGTAACAACTTAAACAGAACAATACTCCCTTCCCTGAGCACACTAAACAACAACATACAGTACACCACAGAACATTGCATGTTAGCTAAATATCGGCAAATACTGAAATTTTTTTATATACCAATGCATCTCTACTTTGTGGAATTTGTTTCCAGTGTTTAAAACGTGTCTTCGTTTTTTTTTTTAAACATGTAGCACTGCTGGGACAACTGATTAATATGTCCTCTACAAAATAAGAGGGCTATAATGGAAAGGTTATCATATGTAATGCTGGTTTGTAAGAGGGTACATGCACAAAATACACAAATGGTGATAACGATCCAGTTGACATTTTCACAGCCAGCCTGCTATAGTGGGCATTTCCTTGCATTCAAATTGTAGGGAAGGAAACAAAAGAACGGATGTTCGCAGGATATAACAGATCACTCAGGACAAAGAAAGAGGGACTGGAAACACAGATTACCCCTCGATATAAACTCTCTAAAGCTATGGAGGTTTCCATTCATAATTAAACAGTCTTACATTACAGAGCAATGTAATGGTTCAGAATCAGCGCATTGTTTCAAGGATCTGATCAGCATCTCGTTTTGTGAAGCACAACATTGGGAATGAAATGTGTGTTTTTTTCAATGACTTTAGTGACAAAGAATAAATGAGTTACTCCAAAAATAGAAGTAGTGGCGAACAGTTTAGAAGAGAGCAGATTGTTCTTATGCAGTTCAAAAGTCACCAGACTTCCCACAATGCTACAGGGTGCGATATTTCAACACTAGCAACACTGGAAAAATCCATAATTATCCTGAACTGGAACCACCAGTCCCATCAGCTCAGAGACAAGAGTTGGGGTTTCAGCCTTAAAGGTTTCAACCATACCCAAATGTCCCCTCATTTTGGGAGAGTAACACTACCTGTTGGGTTGGTTCTCCTGGACAAAAGGGTAGCAGGTGATGAGGTAGCTTGGAATGGGAGTACTTTCCACCCCTCCACTGCCTCCGCCCCCTCCTCCACCTGCCTCGCCAGAAAGACTCATGCTGACTAGTGATCCGTCAAGACCTTTCTTCTGTGGGATGAACGGTTCCACTTCAGGTGAAAGCTTCACATTCTGCACAGAGATGAATGAAGAAAGATTAATGACAGATGCTGAACAAAGGCAGACAATATTTGGCTCCATGAGAAGACGGAAACATATCTCCACCTAAGATCTATTTTTCAAATTCTAACTAGTCACTGAGCCAGCTGATCACATTTTCCACACATGTAACTAAAGAGAGCAATGAATAACATTATTGTACTGTTATTGCAACCCCACACCTACTTGAGATAGCTGTAGAATGAAGCAACAGGTCATAACAATATAATCATGAAAACCCTTCTATGTTCTCTGCCCGGGCAGGTTTGTGATGATTGATAAGCTATCGCTCTCATGTTAAAAAAAATTCTAGCTAATGGAAACACTTTACAACCTTAATTCTAAAAACACTGCAAAACAACACTGACAGGGGACAATTTATACCCAGGAACATTAATACTATAGCAGCAAACATCCAAAAGAGACAAAGTGCAATTCACTGACTACCAGCAGACTGACCAGTGTTATGTGTTTTGTAGTAATCATAAACTATGCCACACATTTCCTCATACAGTTTCTGTTGGTTTACAGTCTTAAAGAGCTAAAAAACAAAACAAACAAACAGGAGGGCCTTAACACAAGGACATAAAACTTCATTGAGATCAGATATGACTTAACACCCAACTGGAAGGGAGACATACACAGAACACTTGCCGTTTATATGGTCGACTGAAGCCAAGAGGAGTTTGGAATATTTTTATGACACATTTATGTCATTTATAATGGGTGTTACCTAACTAGCAATTTCTATTCATTTTTATTTTTAGGGCAATCGCAATCATACATTCAAAGATAATGTTTGAGGCCTTGAACGTTACAATAATTTAAAAAAAATTAAGCAAAATATAAGTTAAAAGTTCAGTTCCAAACTCTCCTCAAAATGTTTCCTTTGCCATTTGTCTAGAAGTAATTTGCATTCAAAGTAGAAGTCAAAAACTTTACTTAATATCATGTCACCAAAGACGCTTTACAGCTTATTACATGCTCCTTAAATGCTTGTCTGACGAAATAAACAAACAAGAGGTCCTGGTGAAAAATAAGCAAAACACTAATGCCCTGAGGCCCCCCAAAAAAGACTTGATTTGAAATACATTTGATTAATATTAACAAAATGCAAAATATTAAGTAAAGCACTACGGACCAAATATAACTACCCCTCTTGTGCATCATTAGTTTTTCCTTTATTGTTTACAAGAGCCGGACACACCTCTGAGACCGTGGTCTAAGTTGCCATTTTGCAAAAGATGAAGAGAGGTGACAGAGTTCAGAGTACAAAGATGGCCCCTCACTTCTGTGAAACTGTGGTCGGGATGCATGAATGGAGTATCAGTGCAGCCAGGGGATGTCACAGACAGCTATTGTCTCCCACTGCTATTGTCTGTGGGCAGTTACCACCTTTTCTTATGTAACCTATGGAGCTCATTAAATCTAAAGAGCGTTATGGTAAATGGAGCCTGCTCTGCCAGTTTGGTGACGATCACACAGCCATAAATGAAAGATTCTGAAACTCCCAGACCCCCAGAGAACGGTAGCAATGTCCATGACCAGAACGATACTTCCCCCAGAGTTGAGAACTACAGCAGTAGTTCTAAATGTATGCAGTTGCATACTATGGCTGACAGGATGATGTTACAGGATTAAGTTTGAGAGGATAAAGTAGGGACAGTACGACAGGATAAGCTAATTATCAGCCAAGCCACAATATGGAGGCCTTGTGTGCACTCTGGGTGAATCTTGCATTTTGAACAGTAGTAGAGAATCCAGCTAACAATGTGAAGGAAGACATAGCTGGTCAGAATTCATAGCTTGATTTAACCTCGTTTTTGAGATGGTTAATGCGTCAGCTGTGATTGAAAAAAGGGCAATGAGGTCAGACCCAGATGTGCATCCCTTGGGGATGATGGACTGGGGGGCTACTGATCTCACAAGCCTTTGTTTGTGCAAGCATTTATTCTCACACCAGCTGCTGTCAAACACCGGCAAACAGCATGCGATTGTGTGCTGAAACCAGGGTGGACAGCGAGAATGTTACACATAAATTAAGGAGAAGAACATCATCAGCATTGTCACATGTATTTTCTTAGAAAAAAGGATCGCATTTGACCTGTCTCATCCAGAAAAATCACCAGGAGGGAGCGATTTTGATGCCAGGTTATTTTGAGAGACTGGCAACAAAAGCCTCCGAACAGAAAAGTCAACTTTCTGCATAGCTAACAGCGTCAGAGGAATGACAGACATGCAGAAGAACCAGACATTCCTCTGCTGACGACTCATGAAACCTCTCCGCCTCTCCGATGACAACAGCAAACATGCAAACATACCCACCTGACTGAAACCTTTTTCTGAAGTCTCGAAGAAATTACGATCACAATTACACAGTTAATTTAAAAAAAAAAGTACTGCTACCGCCCATCTATCGCTCTGACTAAAATGACAAGCACCCTCAAAGAACAGCAAAGGTGTTAGCTTTAGTTAGCAAGCCGTGCTAACATTTAAGCAAGTCTGTCCATAACCACTGGAGTACTGCCACAGATATATTCCCAAGACAAAAAAAAAAAAAAAATGACCAGAAACAAAAATGCTGGAACAATAGAGAACAAACACACCGTGTGCTACCTTAAAAAAAATCGCCCTTAACGCTTTAAATGCCGTTAGCCGTTTTACTATTAGCTTCCTAGCCAAATAAGAGGAGTGCTTTTATTGCTGTCGCTTGACAAAACACCGAAGCTCATTGTAGCTTTAGTACGAATAATGACACCAAAAAGCTCATTTACGCAACGAAGCCATTTGAATTACACTATCGCTTTAAGAGCAATGCAAAAAGGATCCGAATTTTTGGGGCCTCGATATAAACTAACGTTATTTATCAATTTCTAAAGGCTAAAGCGTTAGCAGCACTCCAAAAAACCCCCACACCAATTTGAAATAAACTGTACCTTGTTGTCACTCGCGTCCATGTCAGTCACCGACGCCGCGCCAGACCGTCATCGACCACAGTGTGGACGTCAGGATTGAAGTATTTTTAATTTCTTCATTGTAAATATTAATAACCAACAGTCACTCACACCCAGTTTCTAAGCAGACCCCCACCGTTAACTGCTGCTGCTGCGTCAGCTAGCTGCGCTCTCAGCAGAGTAGCTGGTGTAGAGGAGCAGACTGCTGTCAGGGGGAAAATGGGTGTCACCTGGAACGGAAGCCGCTGAGGTCCAAAAAGTTTCAAGCGACTGGAAACCGTTTTACGTCACGAGCGCACAAAAAAAATCTTCAAAGGGGAAGTCAAAGTAACACGAAAGAAAATGCTAATGAATCTCAATGCTAACAGTTTCAAAACCTTTATTTATTCAATTCTACTTGATCAAATTCCCAAAGCACAAAGTTTGTAGCTAGTCAAAGGCAGCTGAACTCATTTAGTGCTGAGAGAAATCTTTATTACCAACAGGCAACAGCATACATTAAAATACTGTGTACAGGTTTTCATACACATTTGGAGGTTTTGTTTCACAACTTAAGCAACTTTGTGTTGCACATGAAAGGATTTGCCAATTAGGAACACGGAAAACAAAAACAAGTGCCAGTGATTTCCTTTTATCAGCACAAAACAACACACTCTGAACACTGTCTTAAGAGTGCTGGAGGTCTTCTTGATATTGACGCATTCTCAAAGCCTGTGCTGTGCCTCTTGACTCAGAGGATAAACTTGAAGGAGCACAGTAGCATAACTTTATGGATGTATTCAAACATGCCATTTCTCCTTGTCTCTTGATTTTACAGGCCATCATGTGAGCTTGCTAACAATGGCTTGGTTCAAGGAGTTCAGCTGATTTGTCCATTTGTCTAAAGCTGTGTAACGAGCCCCTCCTCTTTTCTGGTAGTCCAGTTCTAGTAGTTGGTTCACCTGGTCAATTCGTCCATGGATTGTGCTGTGAAGGAAAAGGAAAGAAAAGTATCAGTGTGTTTACAAGACTTCCACTTGATTTTATATAGGAGTTCAGTGGATTTTTAAAAAGTGCAGCACTAAAATGCAATTTTTATTTTTAAAAATACCATTACCATGTGATACAATAAAAACACATAAGAAAATACAGAACACAAGACCAATCAGCGAGTGTAAATACCCAACGAAGAGCAACGGCTATACTAAATTTTTTGCTTTTAATACAATATGATGACATCACCCTGTTATGGCATCACTGTGACATTTTGTAGCGCATGAGAAAAAAAATAAAACAGTTTTTTGTACAGCCCTCTCCATGCCTTGTCATGACTACCCTATATGGTTTCTTGAATTTTTTTTTCTTTCCAAAGTCAACAATGACCTTGGGGCGCTAACAAGGTCCGTCAAGGTTCAAATACTTAAGCCAACATAGGTACTAATATCCTCCAAGACCCAGAATATTGTTGTTAATTGTGAGTAATATAACGTTTTTACTGATTTTCACATTGAACTTGATTTCCACCTAAATTAAATCAGCTCATTATTGGAATCTAACATCACCCAAAATTTGATATCTTGCAAACTGTGGACACTAGATTACTAACAAATAGACAAACAGAGGAACAAGCAGAAGGAAGCGATTACATACGCCCTCCTTTCAGAGGCAGAATAACTGAGAAGACAAAGAAGCAAAACATAAAGATTTTAGTTTTTGAAACCATATTTAGGAAAAGAAAATAATAACTGTGGTTTTTCTTTTCCTGATACTTTCAATCTTGTAGCAAAACCTTGCAGATGACAACAAGAAAATGACTAAAAGTAAAAACACGCTGTGTGTTGTTTTCACATCTTGGCATGTCATTTACACAAGCATTTACGTAAGGTCACTGTTACAGTAAGACTGTAAATTAAACTGAAGATCTAACTGAAACTGTCTATTCATACCCGCCTTACTCCCTTATTGGCCAAAGGATGCAAAATATGAGGAAGTACATCTATCTACAGGAAGGATCTTTTTTCTGCTCAATTTCTCAGCACACATGTGAGAAGCTTACTTATCCAAGATGCACTGCACCAGCAAACTCTCCACGTCGCACACATCAATGTTCAGCTCCTGAAACACAAAGGAAGAAGTGAAGACCGATCCACTCAGATGCACGCCAACAAGTATACCTAAACATTCTGAATTATTAATAATTCCCCTACTTATGTGAAGATTATCAGTTTATCAGACACTTTAGCTCTCTTTTCTGTTTTAAACCAAACGTTGCTAATCAAGGTTGAAATAAACAGGGGAAATAAACCTACAATGTACATTTCAGTTCTTTTTTTTGTTTGAATTCACATTTTTACATATTATACCACAGAACCATACTATTTTAGTACTTCTTTCTGGAGATCCATTAATGTGATTATATACCTGTTGACTTCCATATGCTGATTTCATCAGGATAAAGTTATGTTGATGCCAAAACAGTATTTTATTTACTTCTGTTATACTTGATTCCATTAATCTTTAAAGACTGAAAGTACAGTGACAGACTGGGAAGGGAAACCAAATTTTCCTTTCAGTCAGAAACGTATGCCTCTCACCAAATCAGCTCCTTTCATCTGTGCCGGAATGACAGCTGCACATTCCAAGGCAATGATGTTAAACTAAAAGTAATGGAGCTTTTTTTACACCTGAGTCACATTTACACCTTTCTTCCCATAGTGTATACACTGTGTTCAGTTTTGAAAGCGAAGACTGCTAGACTGATAATAAAGAATGTGACGTATAACCAGAATCAACAACATTTCAACATGAGATTCTGTCTGAACACCATCTTTGTTCTGTACTCCACATTCAGCCTTTTGGTCTTGAATATGAGTGAATGCTTTTCAGTAGAACCCATTTAAGGTCTAAAAAAAATTCAAATGAGCATAAATGGTTATCTAAAGAGGAAAGACTACAGACAGAGTCAATGTATGGGACAACTTTATTGCCCTTGGTCTTACCTTTGATATGAAAGGGATGTGTATTCTTGTGTACGGTTTGATGAGTTTAATAAGTACTTGAGTTCTAATATTGCGCAGGAGTTCTGCAACAGAACATCACATAATCAGATACACTTTTCAAACTCATTCACTGAGCACGTGGACTGAAGTCACGTTCACCACTCACCCTCTATGTGCTCTCTGATGAAAGGGTCGTCCATTATGTTACTGTGATTTGTTTTCAGGATTTTCTCAAATTCAGTGATGTCATTGTTCTGGTAGGCGCTGAAAGGGAAAACAGTCACTGTTGTTTTACTGTATTTATGGTGTCCCCGTGACCCACACACAAACTCTCATCCTGAAAGCTGTCAAACACATTGCGAAAATGTTACATTTTTATGTAAACACCATTCTTATTGCAGTTTTGAGCGTGCATTCCGAGCTTCTTGTTTATGTAATAAGTCTTAAATTTAATCGTAGAACACAAGATTGTGCCTGTTGTTTATGCAAACATGCAGACTAAAGAGTGTAAAAGAGGAAGCAGAAGACCAGTAAAAGTTTCAGGAAGACAAAAAAAATATGGGCTGATCATTTATAAAAATCCTCTTACTGCTTTGCGAGCTGCTATGAATAAGCCTACTACCACTAATTTTGTTAATATATCACTGTTCAGGCTATTAAAAACGATTACAACTAGCATGCAATTGCACAACTTAAATTATTAACCCACACACCCTAAGTAAACCTGAATAGAACGTGGGATTTCCGAGAAATGATTTTTATACATGATGTGCCTGGGACTGATGGCAATCTCTGCCAGTTAAAAGTCTCTTTTTGTGTTAAAGCTTGTTCTCTCCTTACAGACACGGTTTAGTGACGGAGCTGGAGACAGTGTGCAAGCAACAACCACACAGTGATCATAGAGATCATTATGTAATAAAAACAATCTGGCCCTTAGCAGATAAATACAACTACTAAGGATCAGGTAGGTAAATATCACCTCAGATGAACTACAAAACAATACGTTCTACATTGTCATTATTTATTTAACAAAAACTAAATCAAAATGCAGAAGCAATGTCTGAGAAAAACTAAATACATCCTTACTATTTCCATAGAAATCCAGAAGGTAAGTAGGAGCACGTGCTGTGAATCAAATATGCTTGATTAACTGATTATTAGCAAGTGTGACCACTTCTATGAAAGCAGATGTTTTGGCAGTTTGGAGCATTTGGGTGTGTGTTAACACAATGCCAAGGATGAAAGGCATCATCAATGATCTTTTGTGTTGCTGCTCATCATATTGGGAAGGTTTCTAAGGCAATTTCCAAACAATATGAAGTCTGCCATACCACTGTTTTCACAAGTGGAAAAAATTCAAGACAAGTGTTTTCAAGAGTGAACATCCCAACAGGGTCAGACTGTGGAATGCTCAGAGATTTTGCAAAAAACATCCACGAGCTAGATCTCAGACTCTACAGGCCTCAGTTAACACGTTAAATGTCAAGGTTCATGACAGTATAATGAGGAAAAGACTGAACAAGTATGGCTTGTTTGGAAGATCTGCGAGGATAAAACATCTTCTCTTTATAAAGAACATGACAGCATAGCTTAGGTTTGCAAAAGTAAATCTGAGCAAACCACAAGACTTATGGAACAATATCCTTTGGCTAGAGGAGGCTAAGGTGGAGACCATAACAGAAAGCACAACCTTTTAAGAAAACCAAACACAGCATATCAGGAAAAACACCTCATATCAACTGTCAAGCACGGGGGCGGTCAGCTTGCCTTGCAAAGTGCCACGTAACCTGGGCACCTTGCAGTCATTTTATCAACAATGAACTCCTCTTTTTTTAAAAAAGCTTTGTTTTCAGCATACCGTTTCTGCATTTTGCCCTATTTTTTGTTAAATAAACGACGACACAGTATAACATGTCATACTTTGTAGTTCATCTGATGTTCTATTTAACTCGTTTTAAGACCCGTTCAGGACTAGATTATTCTTATTACTTGTATGTAATAACTTATAGCCCTTGTTAACTAGTACCGACTTAGGGTTTTCCATTAGGTGGTAGTACCTGTACCAGGTACTTTTTTTTAAAAACCTATTCAGCAAGGGTTCCAACTGATCTGAGGCAATCCAAAGATGCGACATCAACAGACTAGCCACCGATTGCCTAGTCAGTGATATCGCTTAATGAGGCGCGACAGCATCTCGTTTATGAAAATCAAACCAGACATTTTTGAAACCCCACAACAGGAGAAAAGGCTAAAAAATAAAACAACACCATGGTCCCCGTGTCTGACAAAAAGCAATACACCAACCAGAATATATACCATCACTGTTGCTGTGGTATTCCTGTTGCATACAAATGTCATCGAGGGACTTTCAGCTAAAGGAAAATGACCAAAACAGAGTAGAGTCTAGTTGCATTGAGTCGATCTGAGTAAGTACTAGCGGAAAAGGTGTTTTTTGGATTAAACAACACCTGCACTATTTTTTATGTTTAACAATTTGTGCGCTTAACTAACTTTGTGATGCATGCTGTACTATTAGTGAATAGAATATGAATGCATGCTTACCTTACTAAGTTTGTCATCGCTAGGATCTCTGGGTCATTTTTGTATGGTTTGGCCTTGGGGGGGAAAAAAAGGACTTATTTGCAGCTTAAGCATAAAACATTATTCATTCATTAACAATGCATACGAATGTTACACGCACAAATCTGTGACTGATCAGTATTTAAAAATTTAGCCTTGCCTCAGATCATGCATACAAACAAATTAACCCGATAACAATATTAGCAGTTCGCACGTTTCATGAATGCTTCAGTAATTCTGCATGTGCACTTTTTTTCGTGTAGAAACAGTTCAACTTACAAATTAATGAATAAAATCCACTGGATGCCTTTTCAAAATAACAACAACAACAACAACAACAACAACAACAACAAACCCTGCAAAAACATATGGCAACCAGCTAATCTGTGTGTTGTTTATATTACTAGATACACTCTATCACCATTTACGGAAAGCAACCTTACAAAAAATTATAAAACAACTAATTCCCACCTCTTGAGAGTCAAAGGGGTTAATTCCAGACTTCATAAGCATGTTTGCTAAGACCAGATACTTCAGGCATGTCGTCCTTCGTGGGCTTCCAGACTCGTCGTAGTTTTTAAAGGCCTCAAAGAAGTCTGTGTGAGCTTTCTCAAATTCACCCTCCCTCAGATGCATCTTCCCACCACACTCTGGCCAGGACCACAACAAAAACAAAAAAGCAAAAACCACAAGTTATGCAGCAAAAAGCTTGACAATATATAGTGTAGCAGTTGCACATTAAACTATGCAACTGCTCTGTGAGCTACGCCTTCATACCTCTAATAACTCCCATTATGAGTGGATGAGGAATGGCAGATTTAATATGAAGGGACTGCTCATACAAGGCTTTCAATTTCTTGTTGTTTTTCTGTGCTGTGTACATTTGGATCTCTAGAGCATAGATCTCCAACAGCTGCGTGCCTTTCTTTAGGTCATCCTCGCCATCATCTGTCTGTAGTTCATTAAAAAAAAAAAAAAGAAAGAGAGAAGCAACCATTTATTAAATAATTACTATTGTGAAATATACATACGCTTCTAACATACCAGCAGCTTCATGATAACAAAAGTAGTGAATAAAGACTTATTTGAACTCTTAATTAAGAAATGGATATTATCTCAGCCTGAAGTAACCGGGCAACCACGTTGCATTTAATTAGATCTACAAGACAATGCTGTGATAAAACCAAAGACACATATTCCATATTCTGCAAAATAAAGATTAACAGAACAAATTACCTGACAGGACTGGTGTAGTTGTCTAAGGATCTTTTGCAGTTTCCCATATTCTTCTCTTTCCAAGTACAGTTTCCCCAACTGAATTAAAAAATAAAGTCTGAACATTTATTTTACTAGAGAATTATTTAAGACTACCTGGAATCAATGGGAAATCGTTGTATACCTTTGTATTAGTTTTGAACCACAGTCTGTCATTTTTTGCATCCTTCAAAGCCTCCAGTGTGGTTTCATAGAATTCCTGGAGCAAGTCCATCTAGTGACAAGAGAAGTAGATTTTAGAAAACACTGAACACGGTAAACGCATCAAGTCCCCAAAACATATGCATGTCAAACAGTCTATCCACACCTGTTTGGAGGTAGAGATGTAGTCCAGAATGGAGTTGATGGACTTCTCTGAGTAGTTTCTGGTAACAGCACTTCTTATGTACGTGAGAAGCTGCTTGTACCTGTTCATCATCTCTGGAAAGTTTGTCTACAGAGTTGAGAAACACATTAAACCACCTCTCAATAATTTGTGGGGTAAGTGTAAAAGAAAATGGTGAAAGGTTTTACAAAGTATACCAGCTTAAAATTGATTTTGATCATCTGTTTAAGTGCTTTGAACCCCCATTCTCCTTTCTCTCCTTCTAGTTCCAGCACCTGAACACACCAAAGTCAACATACGTTAGTAAATTCCATTTTTAAGTAACTTAAATAGAGAGCTACAGAGAAGAAATTATTGTTCTGGCGCATGACTCCACCTTCTGGAAACTGCTAAGCGCTGCTTTGGGATCATCTTCCTTCAAGGCTTTGGAGTTATAGTACTGGTTCTCCAAGTCCACATTTGGCTCTGAATTGCTGTCCTCTGAGTATTCCTAAGTTTAAGTATACAAGAATGTAAAAACTTAGATCGCAAAAGTCACTTCAAACGTATAAAACACATGTTCACCACAAACTCTCAGCAAGTTAACGCAAAAACTAAGCATGCCAGACCGCCTGTGAAAATATTCTATTAATATTAACCATGAGCTAATGTTAGCTATTGTCATGCTTGCTAGCTAGCCAGTTGACTTGATTTTCCTGACTGCAGTTCAAATCCAAATGACAGCTGGATACGCTTTAAACTACGTGTTTAAAGTATATTAATATCAGTTAGCAGCATATCAGCCAAAACCAACTATGGATAGCCACCTAGGAAGCTAACTTTATTCATTCGCTGTCAACTTGGTGCTAGCCAGCAGGCTAACTAAAGCGCTAACATTAGCTAGCATGTACTGTCGGGACTTGTGTCAGCGCTCAGCGGACAAACGTTAACAATATTCAAGCAAGCAGAATAATTTTATTTATAAATACCAGGTCGTAATCTTCTTCATCATCGCACATAAAATCATCTTCCATGTCAGACATCTTGCTGGTGTTCCTTGTTGTTATTCACAGACAGACTACTGTAGCCCGGCCTGTGCTGTGTTTTGCAGCAGTGAGGTGATGGGTCGGGGCGGTAAGACGCAGGGTACACTTCCGTCTATAGATGGCGCTGTTGGATCACGACTGATACGTGAGGTTTCACGTGGACGTCATAACGTGACATGACAGTAAGATAATTTTTATAACAATGCTTTTGACTTGTTGACTAGATTTACTGTTAGTGGAAGAAGAGTACATTTACTCAAGTACTATGGTTAAACTGAAGTGTTTTGATTTCAAAGGCAAACCTTGTCACTAAGAATATGAAATTTATTATTTTAGATTTAAAAAAATCTAATTGGCCTTTAAGCGCACTAACATTGTACTAATACTAATGTAGTATTTGAAAAAATGTACTTTTTTCAAATAAGTACAATGTATAATGTACTTTTTTTCAGCTAGTTAACATCCACTTAAATTCTATCTGTGTTTGTTAGATTTCAGTTAGCTCTGTGAATCAAGTTCACGGCAACAGGATTTCGTGACTCCTCAACACTCTTGGCTGCCACACAAAGAGCCCGTTGGCAGCATGTCTTCCCGCTTTAGCCTCTCTGTCTCACTCTGGGGGTCATTCCACATTGAACCATGTGAAAGATTTTATTTCTGAACTGATTTAGTTCAAGTTGCAAACATTTACGCAATCATCTTCCTGTGTCATCAAGTTATGTGTCATAAGTTTATTTAAAAAAAAAAATCCTGATGAGTGTGGGTGAAAAACTAAAGTCGATCATCCTGCGCAGTCAGGTTGGCCATAATATTTACAATGTCCAGACATGAATCACTAACATCAATACCAGAGGAAAGAAAGTTAAAGTCACAGACTGACTAAGTTTTAAAGTATCAAAAAGGTTCATATTTATATGCAAATGTATGTGTATTAATGTGCCATAGGGCGACCGTGGCTCAGGGGGTTGGGAAGCGTATCTGTAACCGGAAGGTCGCCGGTTCGATCCGCGGGCTCTCTATCCTGGTCGTTGTGTCCTTGGGCAAGACACTTTACCCTACCGCCTACTGGTGTTGGCCAGAGGGGCCGATGGCGCGATATGGCAGCCTCGCTTCTGTCAGTCTGCCCCAGGGCAGCTGTGGCTACAACCGTAGCTTACCTCCACCAGTGTGTGAATGAATAGTGGTATTGTAAAGCGCTTTGGGTGCCTTGAAAAGCGCTATATAAATCCAATCCATTATTATTATAGTTGGGTACTATCCCCAGTCATTTATCATGGAAGGCAGTCATTGCATTTTCTATATAATGTAATTCTGCAAATTTTTAAATAGAAAGAAAAATATTCTAATTGGTATGGACATGTATGCATTTGATGCAATACAGTTTGGGTGCACCTCTTTATTGCATGCATGAAATGCGTCATTCCAGCATCAGTGGTGTGTGTGTCTTTTGTCTGTCATCATTTCATTAATTGCACTAGGTTAGCATCAACACAAAAGCTTCACAAATAAGCAGTGTTTCTCTGCACAAATCAACAATTCCAGAAAAGTTGTGGGTCTGAGATAAAAGACACATGGGTGCTAACATGCCCTGTTTTGTAATCACGTCACCCACACGCCTTCTCAAATTAGATGGCATCTTCACATACCTAAAGTGCAATGTTATGGCCACAGGCTAAGTAATGTTGTAACACAGTGACGGTCTCTAAAAACTGCATGACCCAGCTGTGGTGAGGACATGTTATAGTATTTGAAGGGCAAAGCTCATTCTACTACACTTCAAGGTCCAACTTAAAGGATGCCAGGCATCCTCTGCACACGGCCATTAACAACCAGAAGAGTCTGTTCAGTGACAGGTTGCTTCTCCCAAAGACAAGAACTAACAGACTTAAAAACTCCTTTGTCCCACACGCCATCAGACTGTTTAACTCCTCTCTGGAGGGGAGAGGGAGGGGAAACAGGAGGACAAAGGAGGGGGGAACAACTAAGCTGTAGTGCCTCTTCACCTCACTGTGCAATACCTTTTGTGCAATACTTTTGTAAATAGTCAACAGTGCAATAGACTCAATACTTGAAATGTGCAATTCACTTGTATTTTTATTTTTATTCCTATTTACTCTATTTATCCCCTTCGTATATTTTATTTATATTGTCTCTGTATTTATATATATGTGTGTGTGTATATATATATATATATATATATATATATATATATATATATATATATATATATATATAATATTCTGTAACTCTGTAACTTCTGTCGGTGCTGTGCTTTTTTGGAAATCGAATTTCCCAGAGGAACCCACCCGAGGGATTAATAAAGTTCTATCTAATCTAATCTAATGCCAAAGACTTTATTTATCTAATTGAGTCAGGCAGACGGTATAATAAACACAAGTTCATCATGATGTTTAACCTTTCCATGCAAATCTGCAAAGCTTATTCAGCAATCCAGAAGTGTGGTATTAAACCTTATAAACACACATAAGCATCCCTTCTTATTTTCAGTAACTGTTTAGGATTAATTGTTAAAATTAGTACAATGATATTATTCCCTTGGTATCAATGTATACACTACAGTTCATAAGCCGTTTAATTTTTTTATGCCAAAAAGTGTTTTATGTTGAGCCTAATAACCTTTGCAGAGTTAATTTAATCACATTCACGACAGTCTAGTAAACATTAGAAAAGTCTTTAATACATCTCCATCATGGCACGTGACAGCAAACGCCTATGTACCTTTCTGTCTCTTTTACTCCTTCTCTCCTCCAGCAGGCTGCCTCTTTTATATACTTTTGCCAACAGAAGAGCCTAACACATTAGGCCATTGTTGTCCCTATGCCAACTCCCTTGTAGATGATTACTCACGTATTAAAACAAATGCACAAACAATCACACCCCAGCAGTATGCAGGGTTGCAAACCTTGTGCAGTCTACCCTTAGGCGATCATAGCGGCTCGTACTTTTAAACTCGAGCAAGATGCGTGACTAGCCTGCTTGTTTTTCTCTTTTTACTTTTTGGTAGATGTTTTCATTTTTACAAGGTATGTAGAAGCGTGTCTTAATTTTATGCAACGGCTTCCATCATTTGGGGGTGTTATTTCAAATCCAACTTCCAAAGAGCTGCAAAGTCACTGCAGCCAAGTCTACACACACTCCTTATGCTTCACACGCTAACATAGTGTGTTATGTATTTGCTTTGTGTGGCCTATAGGAGATGGGTGAGCTTGAAAGTGTTGGGTTATATATATGTGGGAGTGTTATATAAATTTACAGAGGTTTCAAAAATACTATTCACTAATCACTTTATTCTGCGTTAGGTGAGTTCATGAAACAACACAAGATTTAAACTAAATATTTAAACTTCTGCTAATTAGAGTATTGGTAGTTTCAATCCTGGCTGCTCCAGTGTGTGTGCCAAAGTATTCTTGGGTCCTTGTTGCTCTCTGATGCATCCATTGGTGTGTGAATGTTAGTTAGAAAATGCATAGAAATAAGTTGCTTGTATCCACAGGTGAATGAGACACGTTGTTTAAAGAGCTTTCAGTGCTCAAGCAGAAAAGCAAAATATAAGAACCAGTCCATTTAATATTGGCCTTTGTCATGTGTTGGCTGTGCTGAAGCAGGAAGTTGGACCCAAATGCAGGAATCAGGAGGCATGGTGTGAACTCAAAAACAGCTTTATTGCTGTGTTCTCAAAATACAATTACTCAAAAAACTAGCAAACTCAGAGGAAGACATAGAAAACACAAAACAAACACTCGAGCAGCATAAGGGCAGGTAAGATGACAACGTGACAAATAACAGAGGGAAACTGAGGACTGTTGGGGTTTTCTATGAGAGAGAAGACAAATATGCTTAAATGTTAAGTTTTCACAATTTATTATCAAAACGTTTCGAATTTCAAATTAGCTTTATATGGCTCCATGGACTTCCTCTCTCTGTCTCAGAGACAAAAGCTGCCACGCCCAGGTAGTATACACTTATTGTGGGTCACAGAAACTGAATGTTAACATCGGTTGAAAGAGGTGAGGGTGGCCTCAGGTCTGATAGCAGCTCATGTTTCTTCTTCTGCAGCTTTCTGGGCATCTCCTTATTTGGAGATCCTTTCTGCAGGCAACACTCATGTGACTTTTTGCAGGAAGTACAAATACTTCATTATTGTACTTAAGTAGAATTTTTTAACACTATTTTCTGTACTTCTACTTAAGTAAAGAATGTCTGTACTTTTACCACCTGGAGATAGAATACACCAGGAGACCAAAATGAACTGCTTCAGGGAAATGAGACAGAGGGAAGCAAATTAAACATAACCCACAGAAGATGAGAGACCATCAAAATACAGCAGGAAGCATAAACACAGAGACAGAGACTGAGAAACACCAACTGACAAGATAAATACAAGGCAATTAACACAGGAGAAAGGGGGACACAGTGACAGGACAAGGAAGAGTACATGAAACATTATAAACATTAGCCAACTGTAGGAACTCTAGAAAATCCACAACAAACTTATAACACTGGGTCAACTGACCCAGGACTATGACGGAGCCCTGGACCCTCAGCCTCTGGTTCTGGTACAGGCTCTGGGTGCCCACGATACTTGAGCTCAGGTTCCGCCTCAGGTGATGGGTGTCCCTCTGGCTTAGGTGCAGAGGTAGGCCGGGTCCTGGCTGTCCTCACCCTAGGAACCAGGATGGGTGCAGGAACTGACTGAAATATATACTGACTGGCTGGAACCAGCCACCCCTACCCGAGGAACTGATGCAAGTGCAGGGACAGGCTGGGCCATCCTGACCTCACCCTAGGAGCAGGGACGGATGGGGTGGCTTCAGGCGCAGCAAGAATCTTTAGGAGTTCAGGGTGTGGTGCATAAACATTCTCCAAAAGCGGCTGCTCTGGAACACAGCAAACAGTTTACGGAGGTGTTGGCTCAGGAGCATAATCAGTCTCTGCGGAGGTTAGTGTCCTTGCACAATAAACAGTCTCAGATTTAGCTGGCTGACTACCGCAACAAACAGTCTCCAAGTGGACAGTTTTATGAACACAAAAAATTTGTTCAGCATTGACCAGCTCAGAAACAGAAAATGAATCAAAACACTCAGACTCCATAACATACATAACATTCCATAGGCTCAGGAGACACCACATCATTGTTGAGTTACTCAGAAACCAACTCAGTATTATTGTTCTCAGGCCCTGGAGGTGAATGCATGGGCACAGACGTTGCTGACACAGAAACAAAGCACATCTATAATTCCTAGCAGAATATTTTTCCCGATACCCTGGCTGAGCAACAGAACACACAGCGACAGAAAACTCAGACTGGTTACCAGTTGACACAAAAGCAGAATAAACACAACTTCCCCCACAGAAAACTTGGACCTCTCCTTTGCCCACTTAGATACAGAAATGTCTAAATCTTTACCAAAATTTGCAGATTTACAGAATGAAAAGAACCCTGATACGTCTGTGTAGCACTCTGCCACCGTCCCCGACACGACACCCAAAACACACACCCACACACAACGGGAAAGAGCTTTCCGGTCTCTGTCTCACTTTTTATTTATATGTTTATATGCACAAACGTCCACATATAAGTCGGAGCTGTCCACTCCGTTCGGCTCCAGTCCGCCTGACACTCTCTCAGCCTCAAACAGACCGTCTCCTCCAGGCACCAGCAGCTACTAAAATGAGGAGAGCAAAGTAATCAGTCTGACCAGCATCAGCTGTTTCTGCGCTGACACTGTCCCCTGAACCTGCTGCTCCACACCTCTCCTGCAGCCTGGCCCCAAACCACGCCACACTCTGCCTCGCATGAGCTTCCAGAGGATCGGGCAGCATCAACGAAGTGGGATTGCAGGACGTTGACCAAACAGAGAGCTTCTGAAACTCAGAAACCCCATGAACAAGTCAAGTCAAGTGAATTTATTGTCATTACACAGTGAAGCTAGATGGCGTTCTTCCAAGACCATGGTGCTACATATTACAGACAATCAACACAGGACTACATAAAGTTCAAGTGTGCAAAAACTGTGCAACACTAGACAGAACAGAATGATACAGACACAAGGCAGTGCAGACACAGTGCAATAGAAAAGTGCAACAATGACAGTGGGTTGTGCAAAAAGACTGAGCATTGTGCAAAAAGTAACTTGATGTGTGAAAGTGTGCATGTGTCAGTCCAGTCACTGAGTGCTGAGTCTGATGGCTTGGGGGAAGAAACTGTTTTGCAGTCTGGCAGTCGGGGCCTGAATGCTCCGATACCTCTTGCCAGAAGGCAGCAGGGTGAAGAGTGTGTGTGAGGGGTGTGTGGGGTCCACAATTCTGGTGGCTTTGCGGATGCAGCGGGTGCAATAATTGTCTGTGATGGAGGGAACAAAGGCTCCAATGATCTTTTCAGCTGCTCTCACTAGCCGCTCTAGGGTCTTGCGATCCGATACAGTGCACTTACCATATCAGACAGTGATGCAGCTGCTCAAGACACTCTCGATAGTCCTCTGTAGAAGGTGGTGAGAATGGGTGTTGGGAGGTGGGCATAGGATTCCAGCAGAATGAGCTATTTAGTCTCAGGTACAGAATTCTTTTTCAGCCGATGAGAGCCCCTGTTCCTTGAACGGAAAGTGTGAGAATTCAGAACTAAAAGCTTGAATTCTGAGAACAAAGATAGAATTCTGAAATGAGCATAAGTAAAATAAGAATTCTGAGGTAAAAGGGAGACATTCTACATTCGAATAACGTTAGAATTCTGAGAACAGAAATAGAATTCTGACAAGACTAAGCATTCTGATGAAAAAGTCAGAATTCTAAAAGGCAAAATCAAACAAGAAAGTGAAAATTTTGAGGTTAAACCCAGAATAGGATTATGAGAATGAGGTGAGAATTCAGAGATACAAATGAGAATTCTGAGGTTTAACGGAAACTTCTGGGACTTGAACTAAGTTAAATATAGAATGAAATGAAAAGTCAGAAAACTTATGAGGTAAAACTCAGAGTACAATTGTGAGAACAATTAGCCTCAAAATTTTTAGCTTTTTCTCTGAATTTTGCCTCTTGGAATTCTGAGGCAAAAATCAGTATTCTAGTGAGACAGTAAGCATTCCATCTTTGTTCTCAGAATTCTCACATTGTTCTTGGAATGTTGCCACATAGAATTCTCATTTTTACCTCAAAACCCTGAATTCCATCATAGAATTCTTACCCGGTTTGTAGTATGGACTTTACCTCTGTCATGATCCTGGGTCATTTGACCCAGCGTTTTAAGTTTTAATATATTTTTATGTTAATGTTTTATGTTTAAGCTCGTTAGGTTATCTAAGCTCATTTCTATTATGCCTAGGTTGCCGTTAGAGCTCATTGTTTCTTAGACTCCCTTTGTGTTATCACCCCCTGTGTTTAAGTCTCCTTTGTCAGTTTGTCATGTTAAGTCTGCTTGTTTCAATCAGTCATGTTTCATGTCTGCGTCTCATTATGTTTCCTGTTTTATTGTGAAGAGTCTATTTCCATGTTCAGTGGGTCTAGTTTCACTTCCCCTGTGGCGTCATTATGTAGATTCATATCAGCTGTTTCCCCATGTGTTTCCACTTCCCCTGATCACCTCCTGTGTGCATTTACGTTCCATGTTCATTGTATCTTTGTTTGGGTCCTCCATTCACACTACACACAGTCTGGTCAATTTGAACAATCTTTGGGAGCCAAAATGTAGAGAAAAAATTACTTAGTGCTTTTCTCAACATTTTGGCTGTTAATGTACATAATGGAATTGCTTCTGAGAATCTTGTCGCTGAACACATCACTCTGAGTATGTATTGGTGTCTGGATTTAGTAGACACAGTGGACCCATGAAATCCAATATTACTTTTTTAAATGGTTCCCCTGAAATAAGATGTAGCGGAGCATGTGGGATTTGTTTAGTAGGTTTCCCCACCAGCTGACATGTAGTGAGTGAATGTCAATATGCCACCACATCAGCCTTCAGCAAAGGCCAAAAGAAATTGTGCAACACCTGGTGATAAATTTTGTTCACCCCGAGGTGTCCCGGGGGGTTGGTAGTGACGGCAGATTTGAAACAGGGAGTCAGTGACGGGTCATTTTGCTGAGCAGTTATTAATGCATCCCTGTTTAACTTTAAGCTTAGCTCTTGCCATCAGTATTGTCACATCATTGCCACTTTTTATTCTACCACTCTTAGTGGTGGGAAACTTCTTCCCATCTAACGTAGCCATGAATGTGTCAGCGACATCAGTAACATCATCAAATTTGCGCGATTGCACACGAGTAATGGTACAAACACGGAACACACCTGCTATAGGGGTGGCAGCACTAGTGACAGAGGTAACAGGCATTTCGATCACTTCAGGCGCGGGGAAAACTTTCCCACCAGCCAAATCATTTCACAGAATAAATGAAACCCCTTTAATCTGTAACTGGGAGCTTTAACATGCCCCGTTGTTACGGGCGAATGCAAATGCACCTTATGTAGTGGCACCCGAAGAATGCTCATCTTAATCCCCCATATCAACACATTTGAATCACAAGCAGTTTTATCTGACAACGGCAGTGCCTGTTATGTCCAACATAACAGGCACCTTATCCTTCTTCTCCCACGTCACAGAAACTAAACCTTTGGAAATGAACGGTTTGAAACGTGGCTCTATTTCAGCATCTAAATTCTAAATTCCATGAGTGGAAAGCATTTCGGGCAGAGAGATAGATTCTTTGCCAGGTCTTTGAATTATGGACTTTACCCCATAATTTTCACTTACCTGTCGGAATTTTGCCTCTTACAATTCAGAGGCAAAAATCAGTATTCTGATGAGACAGTAAGAATTCTATCTTTACTCTCAGAACCGTCAGATTGTTCTTGGAATGTTGACACATAGAATTGACAGAATAGAATTGTGAGAACCATGTGGCAATTCTCAAATGAACATTAGAATCTGAGATAAAAGTGAGAATTTCATAGGTTTTGAGAATTCTTTGGTAAAAGCTGGAATTCTGAGCACAAATTGAGAATACATTATTCTGATGAGACAGAGTGAACTCTAACAGGCAAGTTTCTGGCAGGAAAGTAAAAAATCTGAGGTACAAACCAGAATTCTGAGAACACGGTGAGATGAAAATCAGAATTCCCAGATTAAAGAGAGAATTCCATGAGTCAAAATTCTGAGACTAAAGTAATGATTATGAGGAACAAAGTGATATATCTTGGGTAAACCTGGAGTTCTGAGAACAAAGAATTCTGAGAATAAAATTCACTATTCTGATGACACAGATGCCTAAGAGGCAAAATTGTGCCACGAAAATGAAAATTCTGAAGTTCTGAATTGACAAAGAGTTTACTATTTGATTTTCATAAATGTAAATATGTCAGAACATCTAGCTAAAGATTTCCTTACAGCACAGAGCATGGGAATATCCCACCCATCTTTACTGATGTGACTTCTCCCTGACAATGGGATGGCAGGGAAACAGCTCTTAGTTGCCCTGTTTTTATTATTCTGCTTTGTAAGAGAAAACAAAAAACAGATGTGACTCAAAAGCCAGTCCAGCTTTTAGGTCAAATCCAGGATGCAGAATGTAGGATGGGACTCTGTGAAATATCCATCATCCCTCTGTCCTTTTCTGTCTCTCTTTACGTGTTACTTCATGTCTTCTCCCTCCCTTTTGGCACGCACATTTCTGTAGAAAGCTAGAAAATCTAATTAGAAGACTGTATGTTTCTACGTATCTCAGATGTCAGTCTGAGGTTATAGAGGTTATGGGTATTGGTGGTTTCCAACCTTATATTCATGCAAAGATACATGACCACATTCGGTCAAAGAGGCGTGACAGAGTTTTTACAGAGTGAGTCCACAACAATAAACTTACCTTCTGACATCATGGAGCTGACCTGCCAGAGTATTGAGATTTATGTATTTAGCTTTTAGCCAAGCACAGAAGAGCCGCAGCTGTTGAAAATTTCATAAAAAGTGTCAAAAGTTGAGTGATAAAACATTCGCTTGGATATAACTCCTGTCCTTAAAAGTCTTGCATGTGTTTTGAGCTTCCACACACTTAAGCATAAAGATTTCTGAAAGCTTTCATGTCTACTTTTTGTGCATTACTATGTTCTTATGGGTTTTTTCTATTACTGTAGAAAGTGCAAATACACTAAATCAAACAAAAGTAGGTACAAGTCTTTCTTCAATTCTGTTCTTTCTGTTATTTTTTTAATTAAAAAACTATCTTACAAGGTTTATAATGTTGTCTGTACTAAAGAATCTAGCAATGACTCTTTCCTTGTGGACTTAGGCTGTGAATGATGCGCTTTCTGACATCAGTTTCAGTGCAGTTCTGATTGTGCTCACCTGTTTGTAATTCTGCAGTCTTTTCCATTTCAGGATGAATGCTTTAAATAAGACAAAGGGACACCAATTGTATAAGTAAATTGATTATAACGAGTGTCTCTCAGCTGTTGAATATCTGTAATGTGTGAAATATGTTTCAATTTGCATTTAATTGGTTGTGTTTGAACTACCAAATAGTTCACATACAACTGGAACTAATAGACTTAGGTTTAAGTCTATACTACATCGATACTAGTATTGCATCATTTTGCTTCTTGAGTAATTTCTTACACAAATCTTTGTACTACAAGGTTTCTGAGATAAAAATGTTTTAATTTTAATGTACTGCGATGGCTGCAGTTACAGCCACACAGTGGTAATATCAGTGTAGAGACTTAAACACAACACTGCATTCACATTTGTGTTTCTTTAAATATAGGAATTAATTTACAGGATAATAAATAACTGGTTTGGTTTAGAATTAATTCACATATTCACATGACACTGTATTCTAAAATAAGTGCGCACATTTTAGTTTACACTGTTATGATTTAATCTTTGTTTTCTGAGTTACCTTAGTTATAGCAGCTCCAGTCCCCTGATTGAGGAGCCAATAGGTGGAAAAGGGGCGGAGCAAGCCTTGATGGAAAACTGCAAATTGGCTCATTCCATAACTCGGGACCATGGGTGGGGGATTGGATTTCATTATGTTAGTTTCAGTTAAGTTTTGTGTGTTTTACCCCTGTTTGTGTTTTTGTGGGCTGATCAGCCACTATTTAAGTTCCCCCTTTGTCTTGTTGGGTAGGTCAGTTTGTTTGGGTTATCAGTATTGTTTGTTAACTTTGAGTAGAATTCTGTTATTTTGACCTCTTTTATGGGCCCAAGATTTTGACTTTTTGTAAGATTTAACCAACTGTGTTTTGGGGTTAAATAAAAAAACAACAACTTTTTTTGGACTTTAACCTGTGCCTGAGTTTCTTTCGCTGCTCGGTCATGTACAAAGAACTAAATTCACACACATTTTGTTGAAAAATAGCCACAAATTACTTCTGTTTAGTATAACGGAGATATATATTGGTCTGATAAACACTGTATGCATGGTGCAGAGCTCGCTGTGGCTTCATCTGTCTGCCCTGTTGTCACTCCAGCAGGCTCTTATGTCTGCCATGAAAGACTGTGAGCATCTCCTGGATTAGATAAAAGCCCATGCATCCACCCATTAGGATCAACTTTGTTTACCTCTCCGCTGAGTCGCCCAAATTGTGAGTTGAGACTGGTGGTCTACTACTGAGGAGGCAGTGAGATTTTCCACAATCAGTTTCAAACAGTAAGTTTCCATTGCATGGAAAAGGGTCCTGGTCTTATCTATGTCTGAATGTCCTCAGGATTAAATGGCAACAAATTACAGTTCTGGGGAAGACATTTATGGAAGAGCAAACAGCCTTGATAACAGAGTGGATTGATGACCATTCATAGGTTGTTATGGCATGCATAGGTTCTTTCTCTTCAGCACCCTCTGCTGGTCATAGTGGAAATACTCACCAGCTTTTATTTTGGTGGGGTTTTTCTGTGTTCCTGTGGGTAGAGGAAACAGGAAGCTGGTTGCTTGTTAGCCTGCAGAATATGTTGTTGCTCTTTAAAACGTTTCTGCCTTGGAGAGTTATTGCTTGTGAGTATTAATGTACAACATGTTTACAAGTTTATTTGGTGCATTTCTATTACATAGATTTGTTTAGAAACCAGTTATTTCATGTGCTATGTTTATCTTTGAGGAAGCTAAACTCGCTAAGTTGTATTGTGATCAATACTGAGTCGCTGTTGATTACACATACTATATAACAGTATAGTTCATATCCTAGAAGTGTGTGTAAAGAGGAAAAGACATCTTGTGACATTTACTTTGTGTTTGTTTTTAGTTTTACAGGAAGAAAAGGATGTCAATCATTGAACTACTGATGAAGTAAAAAGCCTTAAACTTACTTCCGCCTCCAATGTTCATTGAAACCGTTAGCTGTCTGTCAAGTTGGGCAAAGGGACGCACAATAAGGACAGAACAGTAAAAAAGCAGCTTCTCAGCAGGCAGAGATAATCAAAGACAGCAACTTCGTCTGCCAGCACGTCTCATCTCTACTACTGCTTACGCTTGCCACACAGCAGCATTGTGGGATGGAGGACACACAAGTCACAAAAGAAATAACGCAGCTGTCGGCTCTAGAGACCAGGTCAGTGGCCTCTATAGCATCGAGTGGATCATCAGCCAGTCGAGCCGCTGCTGCAGCTCGTGCTAAACTGGAGGCAGCTCGCGCACGAGCTGATTATGCCAAAACAGAGTCAGAAATGATGATTGAAAAGGCTCGCATAGAAGCCAAATTGAACACTTTACAGTATGAAAAGGAGGTAGCAGCAGCTATGGCTGAAGCCAGCATCCTTGAGGTTGCAGCAGAGGAGTCTGTCAAAACTGAAAGGAAACCAGCCTTTGAAGAGACTGCTGAAAGGACACGGCAGTATGTGGAGCAGCATCTACAGCCAACCGAGAGTGCTAAACCAGAGGAAGAGCATAGAGAGTCAACTGTTCATGAGCTGAAGCCCACGATTCAACCCAGGCAAAGCTTTGGTACTCCATATGTTGAATCTCACTTGTTCAAAATGAGAAACAAAGCCATTCCAACATCAGGGCTATCTCAGGAACCAAAGTCTGGTATTTATCCCCACTCAACACCGCACCCACCAGAGAGCACAAGGGAAAGGTCGCCTGATCGAGTCACACCTCAACTCCTACCAGATGGCAGTGCTCAGGTGGGTGATATAGCAAGGTACTTGGCACGGAGGGATCTTATTAATGCTGGTCTCACAAAGTTTGATGACTGCCCTGAAAATTACTGGGCGTGGAAATCCTCCTTTCTGAATGCAATCAGTGGACTAAAACTCAGCCCCAGTGAAGAGTTGGACCTCCTTATTAAGTGGCTAGGGCACGACTCAGCACGGCATGTGAAAAGAATAAAGACGGTGCATGTCTGTCGTCCTGAAGTTGGACTGGACAAAGCCTGGGAGCGCTTGGAGGAATGTTTTGGCTCTCCAGAGATAATTGAAAAAACACTGTTCGACAGGCTTACAAACTTCCCAAAGGTCAGTAGCAAAGATCCTGTTAAGCTGAGAGAGCTTAGTGACCTGCTGCAGGAGGTTGAGGCAGCAAAATCAGAGGGTTATCTCCCAGGGCTAAGCTATCTTGACACTGCACGTGGTGTCGCTCCAATTGTGGACAAGTTACCACACAATATCCAGGAAAAGTGGCTCTCTCAGGGTTTTAGGTATAAAGTTGACCATAGTGTCATTTTTCCGCCATTTTCCTTTCTCTGTGACTTTGTCTGCAGAGAGGCACAAGCCCGCAATGATCCAGGCTTCAGGCTCTTAGCATCTACAACAGACCACTTTAGATCAGATACTACAGTGAGGAAGACCTATAAGGGTTTGGTCTCTGCTCACAAGACGGAAATATCACAGGGGAAAGCTGGCCAAGACAGCGTGAGAGAGCAAACCTGTGATGTGGAAAGGCAGTGTCCTATTCATAAAAAGCCACATCCCCTCAAGTGCTGCAGAGGGTTTCGCAATAAACCCATTGAGGAGCGTAAGACCTTCCTCAAGGACAATGGTATCTGTTTTAGATGCTGTTCTTCCACTAGTCACATGGCCAAGAACTGTAGCACAACAATCAAGTGTACAGAATGTGAAAGCAGGAATCATATCTCTGCCCTTCATCCAGGACCACCTCCTGCAACTCTCTTTGGTCATGGCGGGGAGGGCACAGAAGAGACAACTCAGCCTGCTATAACATCGACTTGTACCGAAGTATGTGGAGAAGCTCAGAGAGGAAGATCCTGTTCTAAGATCTGCTTGGTAAAGGTTTTCCCAAAAGCGCAGCCAGAGCGAGTGACAAAGGCTTATGTCGTGCTCGATGATCAGAGTAATCGGTCACTTGCCAGGTCAGAGTTTTTTGATGTTTATGGCATAGAGGGGTCAGAGTCTCCATTCACACTTCGTACATGTGCGGGAACAACAGAAATGATGGGTAGAAGAGCTACAGGCTTTGTAGTGGAGTCACTAGACGGAGCCACATCAGTCACGCTGCCGACAATAATTGAATGTAATAACATTCCGAGTAACAGAGCTGAGATACCTACCCCTGAGGTGGCAGCAGAACATGCTCATCTAAGGCCAATAGCCCATCTCATCCCACCACTCGATCACAAAGCTGAGATCCTCCTTTTACTTGGACGTGACCTACTTAGTGTCCACAAAGCGAGGCAGCATAGAAACGGTCCTCACAATGCCCCATATGCACAGAAACTGGACCTGGGATGGGTCATCATTGGTGACGTCTGTTTAGGTGATGCTCATAAGCCTGCAGCTGTGGATGCCTATCACACTAATGTGCTTGAGAACAATCGCCCATCCTATTTCAGACCATGTCCAAATATGGTTCATATCAAAGAGAATTATGGGTCCAAGTCTGAGCATAAAGCCTTCCCTACCACCGAAACACCTATAGTTAAGGCATGCACTCTTGGAAGCACCATCTTTGATACATCCAAGGACGATAACAAAATCGGCCCTTCTATTGAAGACAAACTGTTCCTAGAGGTCATGAAGAGAGAGATGTTCATAGATGACAGCAACAGCTGGGTGGCGCCACTTCCATTTAAGGGACCTCGCCAGTGGCTGCCCAACAATCGCGACCAGGCCGTCAAACGCTTATCCTCTCTTCAGCGCACCCTTGAAAAAAGGCCTGAAATGAAGAGGCATTTCTTTGCTTTCATGCAGAACATATTTAATCGTGACCATGCTGAACTGGCTCCTCCACTTGAGGTGGACAAGGAGTGCTGGTACTTACCTACGTTTGGGGTGTACCATCCTCAGAAGCCGGATCAGATCAGGGTTGTGTTTGACTCAAGTGCAAAGTGCCATGGCGTCTCTCTCAATGATGTTCTCCTCTCTGGACCTGACCTCAATAATAGCTTATTGGGAGTATTGTTGAGGTTCAGACGTGAAACTGTTGCAGTAACCGCTGACATTGAACAGATGTTTCACAGTTTCATTGTAAGAGAGGACCATCGAAACTATTTGCGCTTCCTCTGGCATGAAGACAACAATCCTGCCAATGACATCTGTGAGTATCAAATGAAGGTTCACGTGTTTGGCAACAGCCCCTCACCATCCGTAGCTATATACGGCCTTCGATGTGCAGCAGCTCATGGTGAAGAGGAATTCGGATCAGATGCACGACGCTTCATTGAGAGGGAGTTCTACGTTGATGATGCGCTTATGTCAAGGCCCACAGCCAGTGAATCTATTGATCTAATGAAGAGAGCACAGGAAATGCTTGCCACATCTAACCTTCGCCTGCATAAAATAGCATCAAACAGCTCTGAGGTTCTTGATGCGTTTTCTCCAGATGACCGTGCAAAGGGGCTTAAAGAGCTAAATCTGGAGACTGATGTGACACCTACACAGCGAAGTCTTGGTCTGATATGGGACCTAAAGAAAGACGCCTTTACCTTTCGAGTAGCAGAGACAGTGAAGCCCTTTACAAAGAGAGGTGTCTTAGCTACAATCAGTGGTCTTTTTGATCCCTTAGGATTTGCTTCACCGGTTACAATCCAGGGAAAGATGCTGCTGAGAGAACTTTCAAGTGAGGCCCTAGACTGGGACACTCCACTGCCTAGAGAAAGGGAGGCCGAGTGGGATACATGGAAAGAATCTCTTGTCGATCTCAAGAATGTACATATTCCAAGGACCTACGCTTCTGCTACGATGTCAACAGCAATCAGAAAAGAGTTACACATCTTTTCAGATGCCTCCACTAAAGCCATTGCAGCAGTTGCTTTCCTAAAGACCACTGGCGAAAATCAGAACCATCAGGTGGGCTTCGTTCTAGGGAAAGCAAAATTGGCCCCACAATCTGCTCATACAATTCCAAGACTGGAATTGGGAGCTGCTGTTTTAGCTGCAGAGCTTGCTGAAGTCATCACAAGTGAGCTGGACCTAAATCTTGAGGCAGTTGAATTCTACACAGACAGTCGTGTGGTTTTAGGCTATATAAGCAACCAGACGAAGAGGTTCTATGTATATGTTGGCAACAGGGTGCAGCGAATCAGGAGGATTTCAGGACCAAAACAATGGCACTATGTCCCTACGAGCTCTAACCCTGCTGACATAGGCACACGCTCGGTGCCTGCCGCCATGCTTGGTGACAGTGCCTGGCTTAAAGGACCTGCCTTCTTGTTACAAGCTAGTGTTACAAGAGAAGCTGAAACCTATGACCTTGTGGACCCCGAGTTGGATGATGAAATACGCAGCTTTGTCACTCACACGAGTAATGATGGGTCTCTGCTTGGATCGCAAAGGTTCAGACGTTTTTCCTCTTTGAAGAAACTCCTCAAGGCCCTTAGTTTGCTCATTCATATTGCAAAGGTCTTCAAGAGCAAAGATGAAGGTCCCTCTTGCAGTTCATGGCATCATTGCAAACAGTCTCACACAGCAGAGGAACTGACAAAGGCTGAGATTGTCGTCATCAAAAGTGTGCAGAAGGAAATGTTTGAGGAGGAACTTGCCTGTATTGCTAATGGTAAAGACATACCAAAACACAGCTCTTTACAAAAACTCAGTCCCTACTGTGATGATCAAGGACTCTTGAGGATAGGTGGAAGGCTCAAACACGCCAACATCGACTACAAGGAGAAACATCCTCTCATTATTCCAGGTGGTAGCCATGTTGCCAAGTTGATAGTAGAACACCATCACCAGCGAGTAATGCATCAGGGACGGGTGTTCACAGAAGGTGCAGTCCGTACTGCTGGATATTGGATTACAGGAGCAAGGAGGCTAATCAAACAGATTATCCACAACTGTATCACCTGCAACAGACTTAGGAAGAAAGCAACTGAGCAAAGAATGGCAGATCTGCCTTCTGATCGTATCAGCACCGAACCTCCTTTCACCTTCGTGGGTTTGGATGTATTTGGCCCTTGGTCTGTGGTCACAAGGCGCACAAGAGGAGGCCAGGCAAATAGCAGAAGGTGGGCTGTTCTTTTTACGTGTCTTAGCACACGTGCTGTGCACATTGAACTGATTGAGTCGATGGACGCATCAAGTTTCATCAATTCCCTGCGTCGATTCTTCAGTTTGAGAGGGCCTGTTAAGCAGATTCGATCCGATTGTGGGACTAATTTCGTTGGTGCTTGCCGGGAGCTAGGTTTCACACTGACAGATCCCGACGTGTCAAGCATTAAAACATACCTGGGAGAAGAGGGATGCACCTGGATCTTTAATCCACCTCACTCTTCTCATATGGGAGGAAGCTGGGAACGTATGATAGGATTGTCCCGACGTATCCTGGATGCAATGCTTCTCCAAACCCCGCACTCTCACTTGACACATGAGGTGCTTTCTACTCTAATGGCAGAGGTAACAGCCATCATTAATGCTAGACCTTTGTCTCCTATCACAACAGATCCTGACACACCCTTCCTGTTGACACCTTCCATGCTTCTCACTCAGAAGGTGTGCACTCCTCTTCCCCCTCCGGGAAGTTTTATTGAGAAGGATCTCCATCGACAGCAGTGGAGGCAAGTTCAACACCTTGCAAACACATTTTGGACCAGATGGAAACGGGAGTACTTAGGGACACTGCAAAGCCGGAACAAGTGGCAACGTAACCATGCAAACCTCAAGGTGGGAGATTTGGTGCTCATCAAAGATGCACAAGCGAGGCGCAATGAATGGCCAATGGGACTTGTCAACCAGATCTTCCCGGATAAGGATGGCAGGGTCAGGAAGATTGAAGTGAGGGTCTCAAGAAATGGAACTATTAATACTTACCTGAGACCTGTGTCAGAGACAGTGTTATTGATGTTCCCAAAGGACTGAGAAGTATGTGTGTCATGATGGTAAACATTGTATTCAGATATAATCTGTAAAATCTTGCAGTTTATGATGTTTCAGTTGGTTCATAATGGTATTTTACAATACCAGACGGGGAGTGTTATGGCATGCATAGGTTCTTTCTCTTCAGCACCCTCTGCTGGTCATAGTGGAAATACTCACCAGCTTTTATTTTGGTGGGGTTTTTCTGTGTTCCTGTGGGTAGAGGAAACAGGAAGCTGGTCGCTTGTTAGCCTGCAGAATATGTTGTTGCTCTTTAAAACGTTTCTGCCTTGGAGAGTTATTGCTTGTGAGTATTAATGTACAACATGTTTACAAGTTTATTTGGTGCATTTCTATTACATAGATTTGTTTAGAAACCAGTTATTTCATGTGCTATGTTTATCTTTGAGGAAGCTAAACTCGCTAAGTTGTATTGTGATCAATACTGAGTCGCTGTTGATTACACATACTATATAACAGTATAGTTCATATCCTAGAAGTGTGTGTAAAGAGGAAAAGACATCTTGTGACATTTACTTTGTGTTTGTTTTTAGTTTTACGGGAAGAAAAGGATGTCAATCATTGAACTACTGACAAAGTAAAAAGCCTTAAACTTACTTCCGCCTCCAATGTTCATTGAAACCGTTAGCTGTCTGTCAAGTTGGACAAAGGGACGCACAATAAGGACAGAACATAGGTTCTAACGGTATTTATGTTTGGACAGTTCATATTTATGTTTGTGTACAGCTACTGCCTGTTAGTGCCTACTTGCTAGTTAGTACATTGTTGTTTTGATGTAAATAGTGTCAGCCGTGTTGCACAACCTCCCCAGAGATGGATGATCCACTATGATCTTCCATTTCCCAGACTTGATGAGATCACTGCTTACATAAGATAAGAACCAGCAGCAGAGGTGACACACATGGCTGTCAACACTGGAGCTGCTGCAGTGAATCAAGCAAATGTTAACTCAGAAATAATACCAGTCATCACAGACTACTGTTAATGGAGACATTTAACAGCAAGCAAAGCCACATCAAACTCTCATTTGTTTTTCTCTTATGCTTCTGTGAAGGCAGTGTGCATATAAGCTACCACAGATGACGGTGTGGTTAACAACAGCTAGGCAATCCAATAAGGTGGGAAATGATAAAGACAAATAGTAGTTCAGCATGGAGCCCTTTTCTTGGTGTGATACAAGCCCTGCTGACCCTGAAAAGCAGAGAAAAAGCCGAAAGTTTGCGCAAGGCTGGAGCTGTACTGAGTGTTAGGGGGTGGGCGTTAGGCTGGAGGTACTTTTTAGGATGTTATGGCCAGTGCTGCATCAGAGGATATTTTGCGTGCAGACATTTTTATGAACTTAGACTCAGTTGCCAAAATGTTTCATATTTATGAGAGCAAGATTCGTGCTAAGTACAATAAAACAAATGTCATTGTACATATCACGCTGTTTTATTGATTTAAATTGGGCATATGGCTCAGCTTTAGCCATGACTGGAGCAAAGGCTGGTCAGTGTTTCCCCTGATTGTAGACTCCGGTGCTTAACCTTACCCCAAGAGTAAACAGGTTTACTTGTGCATAGTATATAGCCCAATACAGTAAATCGATATCATTCACATAGTTGTCTACATGTAAACTGTCTATGTTAGGCTGAGGTCTGCTAACCACATATTTACACAGAAGCAACAGGCTATAGCAAAGCTATTGCTTTCAAACTATTATGGAAATGAATACATGTGACTGAACCTGTGAGGTTTCAGCCCGAGAAAGATAAATATGTTTCATTTCTTTGACTGTGTTTTCTTTTCTTTTCTTTTTCACTGTTAAGTTAAGTGACCCACTGAAAGAAGGGTCAAGAACCTCCGTGTGTAGCCTAATATAGAAATCCAGAGTTTTACAATCTGTAAAGAGTTAGGAGGCGGCGGAGAAGAGGGTTTACAAATGGTTCTGGGCACATTTCCTGCACAGGCGGGAATTCCATCCCACTTCACCAATCTGGAGATGTTTACTTGCAAAATGTGGAAGCATGATGCAGTGCTTATGTGTCAGTTTCAGAGTGTGAGTGTGCGTGCGCACAAGTGGGGGTGCGTGTGTGTGTGTGTGGTCAAAGGAGACCCTCAGCTCTCGTGACTCTGGCTGGGGGTAGAAGCAGGGGGTGGGGAAGATGCTATCAGGCCCTGATTTCTGTGGTTTTGATGACATCCAGATAATAGCAGAAACACACACATACACACACACACACACACAACAGATGCACAAGAACAAGCATCTCGTCTGCTTCGAACTTGCCACCACTGGCCTCTCACGCACACTTACGCACACACACAGAAACACAGACGCATACACCAAAGCTTGAAAATTACAGCTTAGCATGCAAGCGCTGAGCAGATGGGTTGCCTAATGACTATTGTGTATAGTGCAGAGGGAGTGTGCTGCTTTCCCATTACACGTCCCCCTTACAACCCCAAAGCATAGGTCTGGCTTTCATTTAGTTTATGTCTGAACTGGCACTAGCATGACACATGCAAGTTGCAGGTGGTCAGGCTATGAAGAAAAAAATGAAAACATATTCTCTGCACTTGCTTTTTGCTTTTATCACTTGTCAAAGTTTTTTTTTTAAATATATATGGCCAAAACAATATAGCACAGTATATTTTGTTTATTTTTATACCTGTTTGCTCTTTGCAGGATAATGTGATAAAAAATATAATAGTGACTTTATAAAACAACAAGCCTCTGTGAAGATGAGGCTTTAAATGACATCAGTATGTTAGCGTGAGAGTCAGAGGTAGACTGCTAAGGATCTGTCGTGATTGCTATCAAGGGTTGATTACTTTAAGATGATCTCATTTAATGATCTAATATTTTAAAAGATATCGCCCTACTCTCGTTATTATGAGGAGATTGTTTCTTCTAAAAATCAACCTGGTCTCATTTCTTTTTCCCCTGAGTATGCGCGAATATTATCAAAATGTTTTTCAGAGAAGATCAGAGAATTTTACCAACTGAAACTGGAAACATTGTGAAATAATCTATTATCAGGGCTAAAACAAAGCGACAACATGAAATTTGCAGTGATTATGTTGAACTCTAAGATTTCCTTTTTGATTACAGTCTTGTGTTATAATAACAGCCTTGTCCAAAAATATTCTGCTTTACTGTTTTTTCCATGTCTTAGATATAAAAAGAAATATTATCAGAGCTAAAAGCTGTGCTAATATGATCAATTTGTTTGGCTAATACATTTGGCCAGTCAAGGGTGCAGGATGTCACAATGGTGCCTTAGTGCTGTCACTTCACATGAAGAATACATATATATATATATATATATATATATATATATATATATATATATATATATATATATATATATATATATATATATATATATATACAGTGGGGCAAAAAAGTATTTAGTCAGCCACCGATTGTGCAAGTTCCCCCACTTAAAATGATGACAGAGGTCAGTAATTTGCACCAGAGGTACACTTCAACTGTGAGAGACAGAATGTGAAAAAAAAATCCATGAATCCACATGGTAGGATTTGTAAAGAATTTATTCGTAAATCAGGGTGGAAAATAAGTATTTGGTCAATAACAAAAATACAACTCAATACTTTGTAACATAGCCTTTGTTGGCAATAACAGAGGTCAAACGTTTACTATAGGTCTTTACCAGGTTTGCACACACAGTAGCTGGTATTTTGGCCCATTCCTCCATGCAGATCTTCTCGAGAGCAGTGATGTTTTGGGGCTGTCGCCGAGCAACACGGACTTACAACTCCCGCCACAGATTTTCTATGGGGTTGAGGTCTGGAGACTGGCTAGGCCACTCCAGGACTTTCAAATGCTTCTTACGGAGCCACTCCTTTGTTGCCCGGGCGGTGTGTTTTGGATCATTGTCATGTTGGAAGACCCAGCCTCGTTTCATCTTCAAAGTTCTCACTGATGGAAGGAGGTTTTGGCTCAAAATCTCACGATACATGGCCCCATTCATTCTGTCCTTAACACAGATCAGTCGTCCTGTCCCCTTGGCAGAAAAACAGCCCCATAGCATGATGTTTCCACCCCCATGCTTCACAGTAGGTATGGTGTTCTTGGGATGCAACTCAGTATTCTTCTTCCTCCAAACACGACGAGTTGAGTTTATACCAAAAAGTTCTACTTTGGTTTCATCTGACCACATGACATTCTCCCAATCCTCTGCTGTATCATCCATGTGCTCTCTGGCAAACTTCAGACGGGCCTGGACATGCACTGGCTTCAGCAGCGGAACACGTCTGGCACTGCGGGATTTGATTCCCTGCCGTTGTAGTGTGTTACTGATGGTGACCTTTGTTACTTTGGTCCCAGCTCTCTGCAGGTCATTCACCAGGTCCCCCCGTGTGGTTCTGGGATCTTTGCTCACCGTTCTCATGATCATTTTGACCCCACGGGATGAGATCTTGCGTGGAGCCCCAGATCGAGGGAGATTATCAGTGGTCTTGTATGTCTTCCATTTTCTGATGATTGCTCCCACAGTTGATTTTTTCACACCAAGCTGCTTGCCTATTGTAGATTCACTCTTCCCAGTCTGGTGCAGGTCTACAATACTTTTCCTGGTGTCCTTCGAAAGCTCTTTGGTCTTGGCCATGGTGGAGTTTGGAGTCTGACTGTTTGAGGCTGTGGACAGGTGTCTTTTATACAGATGATGAGTTCAAACAGGTGCCATTCATATAGGTAACGAGTGGGGAACAGAAAAGCTTCTTACAGAAGACGTTACAGGTCTGTGAGAGCCAGAGATTTTCCTTGTTTGAGGTGACCAAATACTTATTTTCCACCCTAATTTACGAATAAATTCTTTACAAATCCTACCATGTGGATTCATGGATTTTTTTTTCACATTCTGTCTCTCACAGTTGAAGTGTACCTCTGGTGCAAATTACTGACCTCTGTCATCATTTTAAGTGGGTGAACGTGCACAATCGGTGGCTGACTAAATACTTTTTTGCCCCACTGTACATACATACATATATATATATATTTACATATATATATGTATTAGGGGTGCAACGATATTCGTATCGATACTGAACCGTTCGATACAGTGCTTTCGGTTCGGTACGCATATGTATCGAACAATACAAAATTTGTAATTTATTTTATCAACTTTCCTTCTGACGATGGTGTCTGTGTTGAGCGCTCAGTGAATCTGCGTTCGACTACTCCGCCTAGGCTGCACTGTCGAGCGCAGGGCAAGCTAGCGAGACAGAAGTTAAGCTCTCCTTGCAACATGGACCTCCCCCACCCTCATTCAGATCTGGCGTTTGGAATTATTTTGGTTTTCATGTGACGTATGACCCTGAAGGTAAGCGAGTCATGGACTAAAGTAAAACAGTATGTTGGATGTGCCACGCAATGCTCAATTACATGGGTGGGAACTAGTGTGTTAGCGAAGTTAGCTCGTTAAAATGTTGGCCGTCTAGCCCCATGCACGGGGCGATCGGCGGTAGCTCGTTAACGGAGATTTGCCGTGTTGTGGCGTTAAGGTCATTTCAACGAGATTAACCTGAAAGCACTAGTGGGAACACAACGAATATGACTGCACATTTACTCCGACATCATCTTAGTGCAAAGACAAGTGGAAGCAGACAAAAACAACAAGCACGCATGCTACAAACTTTACCCGAGTCATTTAGACAGCACATGATTCTCCTTATGGGGACCTGATATGTTTAATATGCTGCTGAGAATATAGCCCAGAAGAAGCGTATAGTATAGCTTTTATTTTGGAAAGAGACATTTCTCTGTAATAAACTCTCTTTTCCAAAGATGAGTGATTCCTCAATCAGATACAGGGCTTGCAATATCGCTAGCCCGACGTCCCGGGGCTAGCGATTTTTCCAGTCGGGCTACCAAAATCTATCTCTGCCCTACCCGTCGGGCTATTGTAGGAAAATATATGTCAATGCTTTTGCATTCTTTCGGAAATGTAGCTGGGTAATTATGTCATTGGCATCGGTGAGCCACTGTCAATATGTGACATATTGAAATCGCGTTTGAATTTGCGCTTGTTTTTTGCTTTCACTTTGCTATCGCGCGAACTGTGTATAGAGAGCGACAGCACTGATTGGTGAGTGATGATAATTTGTGCACCAATTCCTCTGACATCGTCTTATTAATCGTTAGCTTAATATGCAAACATGACAAGTGAAATCTCCCGCAGCAAGCTTAAATATGTGAGAGGTTGATCGCGCAGAGAATCGCTGAGCTTATGTGAGTGCGTGTGTAAAAGCAGCAGGATATATATTTCAGTTCTGCTGAGCCAAATAAGACAGGTCAGGGTGAAGAAGTGACAGCCAAAGAAAAGCTTACCACAAAACGGAGAAGTTATGACAAATCAGACTATAAGGCAAAAAGAAAGTGCAGCTTTATGGTTTCATGGACAAAAGAATTTCTGTGGCTGCAATATGATGAGCTATATAACCGGGGCTGCACATAAGTGGTCCGCAGGTGCGCATTCGCTGTCAAAATAAAAAACACGCACAAGGGTTAGGGTTAAATTTAAAACTGTACTTTTGAGTTAAAATATATATTTATAATTTTAATAAATGGCAAATTAAAAAGGCATGAACATTTTTTTTGTATCGAAATTTTGTGTATCGCTGCACCCCTAATATGTATGTATGTATGTATGTATGTATGTATATATATATATATATATATATATATATATATATATATATATATATATATATATATATATATATATATATATATATGTTTGGAAGAGCTCAGTTTCAGTCCTATCTTTCAGGAGAGTTTATATTTGAATGGACAGATACTAGTGTTACAAGCGGGGCTGAGTGCAGCCCACCTAAATGGCCCTATTGCTTGCCCAAAGAAAAACATTTGTTTTTGTTAAAAATAATGTATAAACTTTCCCTCCAGATGTGAGTTAGGTGTTGCCTTTTTAATTTTTCCCATGTACTTTTATTGAAGGGCAAAAGTGACTGAAAAACCTACAACATCAGCACTTCTGAAAAACGCTTCTAGTGTCACATTTATTATAGAAATCACTCTTATACTCGATGATTGATTCCATCTACCTTTTAGTGCAGCTACTGTGATGGCACTGCACAAATTGGAGTATTTAGAGAGAGCCTATGTCTCTGCCAGTGTATTAACTGTGTGCTGTGTAACTCTTAAAACGAATAAACACATAGCACTTCAGTCTTGTGTTCAGCCTGTAGAAACCATCCTATAGCTACTACATTGCTGCCAAATAAATGAATCTCAGTTTGCTCAGGTTTTTATTTATTATATTTTTTCCTCAAACAGTAATAAACTAATAATCACCTGATCTAACCACCCAGCCCAACAGCAGGCCAGAACTAGCCTTGCTAATCCACACAGAAAATGTACTTCTCTAGGAAAATAGATTATATCTGTGACAACATGTTTTTTATCATGATCACACTTTAGGTAAAATGACTGGAACAGAGAAGTGATACTTTCTCAGAATGGATCTCTATAATTCATAATTATCATTTGTAACAACTGTGATCATTTTCATGTTATATTAAATTATAAAAAGCAAAGTGATTGAGCTGACTGACAAAGTTTCAGTGACACTGATCTCTTTGCCTCACACACCATTTATAATGCACATAAAAGGAGCAAACCAGACCTATATTTATGAATAGCACCTTTTAAAGGGCATCAGTCAGCAGCTTGCTCAGAGCTATATGACAGAGCGATTGATGCTGCCTTTATGTGCCCAAGTTTTCCTTATGCATGTTCAGTGGATGCGTGTGGAAGAGACAATGGGGGTGAAAGGTCTGTCTGCATCTTTGTCTATACCTAATCTCCTGTTGCACGCAAAAGGCGGTGTATAAGACAACCACGAAGTAACTTCAGATGGACAAACAGCCGCTCTGAATTACATCACTTGGGGAGGATGCCTTTGTTTCTGTGAAACCAAACACATCCTCGTGAATGACATGGCAAGGTGCCTGTACTTGAGATGTCTTTGCAGGGAGGCGTGCCGATCATCTATTAGTCTCAATTTCTCCCCTTCTCGCACGATAGCTCATCCATGATACCTCCCTTAATTTTCCTCTCTCCCACCTCCAGCCTCAGCACTCGGTTTCTCAGCGAGGCACAGCTCTGTGATATCCTATACAGTCTGCACTTTTGACCAACTGTCCTGGATAATGGTTTTCAGATTCTTCAAGGTGGCCTGAATTAGTGCCAGAGCTGAAATTGGAAAGCAAACACAAGTCCACCACCCTCTGTTCCTACTTAGCTCCAATGTAAGCTGATTATTCAGGTTCTGTCATGCTTTTCCATGTGAGTCTCACATCCCTCAGTGACTGCACAGACAGAGCGTGAGTTTGTTTTTTTGTTTTTTACTGTCCACCTTTATGTAATGCAATCAGATATCAAGGCACAGCGAATTAGATTCCTGCAAAGGGTCATGGCTCGAAAAACAAACATGCTTGTGAAACCTCAACATGTACAGTATGAGCCAGCTATGTACGATGAGCTGCTGCAGGTTGTCTGTGAGTCAGTACACGCAATGCTCTCCACAGTCTCACACACATTAAACAAGCCCTCCTAGCTTCCCACATGGCCTTGGTGTGTGGTTCCTCCTGACCACACAGCTATGTTTACTTTACCGGCCTCCCTTGTTCTAGTCTTACAATTGTTGTGGTTTTTTGATCTGCCCAACACTTCTTTAGCAATCCACAGTTTTGCCACAGTGTTACTACTGGACAACTACAAAAGTGAAATTAAATATTATAGTGTCGGGCTCGTATCTTTCATTGCTTTGGAATTTTCTATGTAAACTGGCAATGACTTAATAAGATCAATGACACATCGTTTCTGTGAGGTCCTGGTGGGCAGACAGTAGACGGATTATTTTCTATGAATTTATACTGTGTTTAATGTGTGATATGAAACTTTTATGGAATTACGGCCGATATGATATTAAAAAACAATCAGTGGGTGGCGATTGCATTTTTTTCTTTTGGTAATTTTTTATGTTTTTTGCTGTTGTAAACTGACTGCAGAGACTAACTGGTTGCCCAGTGGTTGAGAAAGCAACACTCTCAACTTCTGGTCAACCCATTTATGAATGCAACCAGACTGTTGTTGTCAACAAGTTGTTATCAATCTGATTCAGCCTTGCTGATTCTCACAAACACATTGCATGTAATTGCCAACTTGACCCTGCTGAATCGTAGATTGATATCAGACTTCCTCCGTCTTATTGCCATTTTATCGCTTTCTTCACACAACAGGGAACTGACTGTGAGTGGTCACAGACCTGGTCGCAAAAACGACCTTTTATTAAAAAGGAGCAAAATGAGATACATACGTCTTGGGACTGTGGGAGGAAATTATTAACACACCATACATCATGACTGAGCTGACAGTGGCACTTGTAGTCACCAGAGCACGGTGGCCCTGAAAGGCCAAATCAAGATATTCTAGGTAAGTGTGTTTTAATCTCATGATTAAATGGATGGATGGATTTTTAGCCTAACAGTTAGGCTAACAAACTCAACTCTTTTCTCAAAAAAGCAATAGATCCTCCACTTCTTTTAAGTGTCTCCAAGCACAAGTCTTAGCATATTTTGGTTCCTGCAACTGGTCCGTCAGGTTATTGTCTCCACAGAAACCCTACACTTGTGCTTTTTTTTCTATTTCTTTTTTCCTATTTCCGTTGTGTTTTGTGTGCTTTTACAGGGTTTTTCTTATTGCTGGTGTTTTCTTAAGTTGCAGTCTGTTTGGCCTCTTAGGGCCAGTGTACCAGAGAGTGGAGCGCTAATGCTAAAAGATAATGATAATATGGCACCATTAATTTAATACACTTTGTTCAGTGTGAGGATTTGGTGGTAAATGTTTGTTGCTGACACAATAAAGAGTCTCAGTTATTTTCCACCTGTCAAGGTGATTTTACACATCCCGTCAACGTACACCAGCATACTATACTACGTGCATTATTTTGCTCTTCAAGCTTCACTCTGCCCTTTTTAAAGAGGCCCTTTCAGAGCACTGTTTGCACTGTTTATGCAGATCACAACTGCACAACCACATACAGGGATATGGCAAGCCACACTGTCTGTTTCAAGCACACGCAAACCACTACAGTGAACTGGACTCAACAGCCAGCTTTCCTAAACCTTTGCAGATTGTTGAAACATCCCTGTAATCTTCTCTGCTGCGGCCCTTGAGCTACACTACTCTGTGGTACAGATGAGTGGTGTGACCACATATAAGTCACACAACAGAAACTATATTGATGACCTCTGAGACTCGTTTATGCATGCATTCCATGTTATGATAATGTATCGAGAGAGGAAACTGGGAAGTTTTCACTCCCCACAATGGGAAATAGTGTGTTAAATTGGTAAGTAAGGGGTTGGAGACAGAGTATGGGTCTGTTTGCTTGCACATAATTTGTTATTATGAAGTGTATTCTAACATAATCCTTATAAATATAATGTAAAAATCTGCAATTTTGTAAAAAACAAAACAAACAAAAACAGGAAAAAAGAGTGCACTGCATGGTTAACCAATATGCACTGCATGGTTAAGTAAGTGGATTCCCTCTCTGCTTGCTTGCCACCCGTGTAATGTCTTTGTTGCAAAAATAGTTTCTCGTGTGATCCCCCCCCACACACACCACATCGCCCCAAGCTCACTTCCCAACCACACAAACGCCACCCTGCACCTCAGCTTACCCCAGCTACATAGGTGTGAGATGTGTGTTATAGTGATGAGAGCAGGGCAGGCGCTCTTGCAATCTTAGGAGGTGATGAGGCCAGTAAATCTCCACTGAGGGGTGGTCTCTAAGGCTGCCCCAGCCTTGGCAGGACCCCTGGGTCCAAATTGAAAGCAGACATGTTTGGAGTTCATTCTCTGAGTTACTACTGTTCAATTGTGATTTACAAGAGTGTGTGAGATATGGAAATCTCTCACGCAACTCAAGATATGGGCTGAGTAAAAGCACATTGTGAAACAGGCTCCCCTCCACCCTGTGGGAAGGAGTAATCTGTAAACTCATGCTATCCCTCCATTTGGCCAAGACTGTTTATTCAGTTTTTTTCATCCTTTCAGCCAGTCATGTTCTCAAATTGGGACACAATCTCCTCTTTGGCTAATGGAAAAAGCATGCCAGCAAGAAGGGAAATTCAAGCTTTTCTAATAGGGGTGCAAGGTTGAAATCATTGTGGGGGGGTGGGTGGGGGATTCAGTGAAGGGGAGCAAAGCTAAACTACAGTACTCTGAAAAATCTTCTCTCGTAATCAATTCTTACACTAAGAAAACATTCAATCCAAGTCCAAGAGAGCATCTTGTGGATGTCTGCAGGCGACTGAAATGTTCTGGCCTGGACAGCGCAGAGTCTCACAGCAAGACCAAGAGGGCACTAATCAGGTTGGCAGAGGGCATGTTTGATGATGTGGAGAAAAGTGAGGAAGAAGATCAAGTAAAACAGTTTTATAAAGACATTGTTGTATACATCCAGAGACTAAGCAAAGGGGAGAGACAGTCAGAAAGGGAACCCCAAGGCATAGAGTCTATGCAAAAGAAAGATCTTGAGGACACCACATGTGCTACTCCAACACATATTGCAGATTACTCACCCAGAGCCCGACCAGAGGCGATGCGAACTCTTCAAGAGGTAACACTGAAGAGGGAGTTTAAAATCTGTGGGCAGATTGGAGAGCATGGGCAGAAGGATAAGCTATCCTATCTCAGCTTGATTCGCCAGATTGAGAATGGAAGTGAAAAAGGGCACTCGGAGACTGAAATAGTGGAAGCAGTAATTAGGGCCATTAGTCCAGGAACGCCCCTAAGAGACATGTTGGAGATTAAACGTAGGTTAACACTTAGCAAACTGCTCACCATATTAAAGGGACACTATAGGGTAGACAGCCCCACTGAGCTTTACCATCAGCTCCTCAGTATCTCCCAAGAGCCCAAAGAAACTGCCTTAAACTTTGTATTTCGTGCCATTGAACTTAAAGAGAAGTTGTTATGGAAAGCGGCAAATGAGGAGACAGATGAACTGTATAGCAGAGCCACCATTCAGCGCAAATTTCTCCGCTCCATTGCAACTGGGCTGCTCAGTCACTCTATCAAGTATCAGCTACTGTCCCACCTAAACAACATAACCATAACAGATGAAGAACTGATTGAGAAAGTCAATGAAGCTTCAAAGCTAGAGAATGAAACATTTGAGAAACAGAAAAGGTCCACTGCAGCCAAGGTTCCCAAGGTCCAAGAACTCCAAACAGGATACCAAACAGCCCTGACATCTGCTCAGAGCCCCTCAAAAACCAGAGAATCCCCCACTACAGTGCCCATGACAACAGTGAAAAATAAAGAGACTAAGGCAGACACGCAGCAGATTATAGAAGAACTACGTAAAGAGATGAAACAAATGTTTATGGCTCCTATGGAAACCAGTCATGGCACCAAAGCAACGAGAAAAAGGCTGTAAAAAGTGCAAAGAAGAGGGGAAAGGAGAGAACTGCCTGCAAGTGCTTCAAATGTGGGCGAGAGGGCCACTACTCCCGTGGATGCCGAGCACTGAGACTGTCATCGGGAAACGGGGAGGGACTACTGAGACGGGACCAGCAGTAGCCCAAAGCCCATGGTCCCATAATGACCAGCAAAGCCCACCAACATCCTCCAAAGAAACTGCAGCTAGTGTCCCATCAGTGGTAACTGAGGTTCACTATCTACCTCCTCAACAAAAGTCACGGTTAGTAAGCCTGGTGGGAAACAGATGTACTGTGAACTGTTTTATGGACAATCACCCAGCCAAGGTGTTATGGGATTCAGGGGCACAGTCCAGCATAGTAAATGAAAACTGGCGGCAAAACCACCTCGCCGACACAGTCGTCAGAACCAACAGAGACCAAAGTCATGGGACCCACCAGTGGATCTCCAGCATCTGGATGAAAATCAGCGAGCGGCTGCGAGGAAGATGTTGCGAGAGGAATGTGAGGCATTTGCATATGACAGTGACGATGTTGGCTGCTTACCATCCCTGAGGATGCATATAAGCCTCCATGACACAAATCCTGTGAAAAAGACTTACATGTCCATCCCAAAACCCCTGCACAATGAAGTGAAAGAGTATTTGCAAGACCTGCTTAACAAAGGCTGGATCACACCATCACGGTCCCCCTACTCATCACCTGTGGTGTGTGTCCGCAAGAAAGACGGCACCCTCCGCCTTTGTTGTGACTTTAGGGAGCTCTATTGCAAGTCAGTCCCAGACCACCATCCAATACCAAGGATCCAAGACATGTTGGATGCGCTGGGCAGGAGCTCCTGGTTTTCCGTGTTAGACCAGGGTAAGGCGTACCACCAGGATTTCTTGTATGAAGAAAGCCGTCCCTTAACCACCTTCATCACACCCTGGGGGCTCTGTCAGTGGGTACGCATTCCCTTTGGTCTGAGCTCCGCACCCGCTGAGTTCCAGAGGAGCATGGAACACTGCATGGCAGGCCTCAGAGATACTATCAGCCTCCCACACCTGGACGACAACCCTGTACACAGCAGCAGCTTTGATGAACACTTGGAACATATCCGCCTTGTCCTCCAGCGTTACAGAGAGCATGGTGTTAAGCTGGTGTTAAAGAAATGTGAACTATTCAGGCGAAGTGTCAAGTTTCTGGGAAAGCTGGTAACAGGTGAAGGCTACACAATGAACCCGGCAGAGATGGCTTTAAAGGAAAAGACACCTGCAACCGTCAGAGAGGTACGTGAAATGCTTGGTTTCCTCTCTTATTACAGGCCGTTCATCCCCAACTTCTCCCGTGTAGCCCTCCATCTTCTGAGAATTCTGCTCTAGTCTCAGCCGACAAGTCCAAAAAGGAGGTGAAGTAAAGTAAAGGGCACATACCATCACGGGCACCCATTGAGTGGACAACCTCTCACCAAGAGACATTGAACCAGCTTGTAGATGCACTTACAAGACCCCCCATTCTCGGGTACCCCGACTTCACAGAGCCTTTTGTGTTACATTGTGATGCATCACAGGTTGGGCTAGGTGCTGTTTTGTATCAGCGGCAGCAAGGCAAGATGAGAGTCATAACATATGGCTCCCGCACCCTGAGTCCAGCAGAGAAAAAGTACCACCTGCACTCTGGCAAATTAGAGCTTTTGGCTATGAAGTGGGCGATTTGTGAACGTCCGGGATTATCTGTACCATGCCCCATCATTCGTGGTGTACACTGATAATAACCCACTAACATATGTGCTCACTACTGCAAAGCTTAACGCCACAGGTCACAGATGGGTCGTGGAGCTGGCCAGCTACAACTTCACCATCCGCTAACATCCAGGCAAGACCAACGCAGATGCTGATGGGCTGTTGTGAATGCCGCTGGACATTGACAGCTACATGAAGAGCTGTACAGCTGAAGTTGGACAGGAAGCCATAAGCGCATCAATGGAGTCTGTAACGGTCGAGGAGAGAGACCCTTGCCAAGGCATTGGAGTTATCCAGGTGAGTGCTCTGAAGTTAATCAAAGATTCTGACACTACTCGGTCTTTTACACCAGACCAGATTCGCAGAGCCCAGGAAGCAGATGAAGTTCTGGCAAGAGTGCTCTGGTATAAGTCGCTGGGTAGAAGACTGAGTAGAACTGAGGTGAAGTCAGAGCATCCTGCAGTAGCTGCACTACTCAAGCAGTGGTTGAAGCTTCACGTCGACCAAAATGGTGTCTTGCGTCGCCAAACATCACGCCGAGAGCAGCTACTGGTCCCTAAAGCCTATCGTCCCCTGGTTTTTAAAGAACTCCACCAAGACATGGGCCACTTAGGGGTGGAAAGGACGCTCGACCTAGTTCGAGACAGGTTCTACTGGCTGCAGATGGCAAAGGAGGTTGAACACTTTGTTACAGAAGAATGTGAGTGTCTTAAGAAGAAGAAACCGAGTAAGCAGACCCGTGCACCTCTGTCCCCGATCCAGTCCACTTATCCATTCCAGCTGGTGTCCATAGACTTCCTTCACCTGGAAAAGTGTAAGCAGGGCTACGAGTATAAACTTGTTGTCATGGATCACTTCACGAGGTTTGCCCAAGCATATGCAACGAAGAACAAAGCAGCTAAAACAGTCGCTGGCAAGCGCTTCAATGACTTTGCACGCAAGTTCAGGCTTCCCGACCAGACTACACCACAACATGGGCAAGGAGTTTGAAAACAAACTCATGGCAAGATTGAAAGAACTCTCTGGTATCCAAGGCTCCCACACGACACCCTACCACCCGCAGGGTAACGGACAGGTGAAGAGATTCAACCGCACCCTGCTCTCCATGTTGCGGACCCTGGAGGACAAGGAGAAGGATAATTGGAAAGAGTCGCTAGCTAAAGTCGTCCACGTGTACAACTGTACGAAGAATGAGGCTACGCCCCATATTACCTCATCTTCAGACGTGCCCCACGACTTGCTCTTCGACCTGAAAAGGGATGAAGCTCATGTGGACTATGATGAATATGTTAGCTGCTGGAAAAAGAGAATGCAGGAGGCGTACACAGTGGCTTCTCAAACTGCTACCAAGGAAGCTGCTCGAGGCAAAGCATAGTACAACAAGAAAGTTAAAGGGAGAGATCTTCAGCCTGGGGATAGAGTGCTCCTCCGAAATCTCACTCCTCGAGGTGGACCCACAAAGATCCAGTCCTTTTGGGAGAACCAAGTCTACAAAGTGAAGGAGAGGAAAGCAGATGACAGTCCAGTGCATCTGATCCACCCTGAAAATGGCCAAGGCAGAGATAAAGTGGTGCACAGAAATCTCCTACTGCCCTGTGACTTCCTACCACTTGAGAAGCCATCAACACAGACTGTTCAGCCCATAAAAGGCTCTCCAACTGTGACAAGGAAAAAGTTCAGACCTTCGTGTAGACAGCTGCAGCCAGGGAATGGCAACACATCAGATGATGACGACAGTGGCACCTACCAGTGGTACCTTAGGCCGGTTCCAGGGAGACGACAGAGGCAGACTCCGCTTAACCCTTTGGCAGAGTCCTTCCAGCCTCATCTGAGACTCCACTGTCAAGAATAGGATGTGCCACTACAGAGCGAAGAGGATTTGCCACTACAAAGTGAAGAGACTGTGCCTGGGCAGATCCAAGGCCCTGACCCTGACATTGACAGGCCATTGAGTGGTGATGCTATGACTGACATTCTAGCTGCAACTGGTGGTGAGACTGACTCTGTGAGGCAACGACCTCAAAGACAAAGACAGCAACCAACTGTACTGAGCTATGACACTTTAGGTCAGCCAACTTTGGTTCAGAGAAACTGTACAGTGACTACTGCTCAAGTTATTGACTGTAATAGCTTCTGGAGACCATGGGCTGTGGGAGTGTGTTAAAGCTATGGTTGAATGGATGATGCACACAGAAATGTCAGGAGACATTTAATTTTGTGGGGGAGAGTGTGGCACTATGTTAAAGACAGAGACATGAAAATAGTAGTCCCCCATTTTATTTTATACTCAGAGACACTTTCTTTTAGTAAGGCCACTGCAATGTCAGTTTACAGAGGGCGCTCAGTCTCGTACGCATCGGTAGCTGACGCTACACTAGAAGAAGTAGTGTGAAGAGGCAGCCTACGGCCTGGGCCTACAGAGGCAGCCTACGAAGAGAACTGATTGTTATATTTTTATGTTTTTACAGGTAAGCTGGGTGGTTGATAATATAAAACAGAGGTTCTAAACGTGACAGACAGCAGTGGCGATTAATGATAAATGTCTTGTTTGTGCCGAATGTTAAGCTAGAGAGCTAATTTCCAAGTTGGTCCAGTTGTTAGCCTGTACCAATCCAAGTATTAGACTGTACCAAAACTCTGTGAGCTCGGTGCAGGTATTTTTGGGTTAAAGCCACAAGATATATATTTTGCACAATAAGAGAAAATGTGAATTGCTTTATGTTTAGTTCATGAAGAGTGAATGCTGTAGAAATATGTTAAGAAAAACATTTATTTGAAAGAGATCTAGTTTAATAAATACACTTAAGAAGACAGGTTCATAAATAGATTAAAACAGTAGTGAAAACAATATAAAACACTAATCAGAGTTCACTATGTTATTCATTATTTACGATTTACACCTACAGGCCAGTGGACACTCTTTCAAGGATGAGTATGTACACATCCTGGACAGGGAGGAACGCTGGTTTGAGCGCGGAGTCAAGGAGGCCATTTACGTGAAAAGGGAAAGTCCATCTCTGAATCGAGGAGGGGGCCTAAGGGTACATCTTTCGCCATCTTACAATGTTGTGATTGCAGCCATTCCCCAACTCTCTGTGAATGGTACTCATGGCCATTGATCAGTGGTCTTTGATCAGTGGGTTTTGGTCAGTGGTTGTTGATCAATGGTCATAAGAATTTGCATAATTAAGATTAAGGAACTGACCTCCCAGCCCATTGTTCCTTCAGTGGGCTGGTTTCAGTCATTATGCAAATGTACTGTTTATAAGATTGGGGAAAACTGCAGTCAGCTGAGACTGAAGAAGTCACTTAGTGACGAAACGTTTCTCCCACAAAACGCTACAGATGAACAGAACCAACTTTTGGAGATTTACTTTCCTGGATGATTGAGAATGCATCAAGATGTTTGTTTGTTTGGTTTTTTCCTGCTTTTTGGTTTTGACTTTCTTTTTGTTGTCTTTATTGTCTGTGTTCCTCTGTCCCGCTGTTAGTGAATGTGTAAAAAAATTTGAAACTTGCATAAATAAGTACTTTAAAAAACTTGACTTTATCTGAGTATTAGGTGCAGTTTGTATGAAAAATTGGAAGAAAGCAGCATCTGAAAAGTTCATTTGCTTTATTTTTTTTTAAAGTTTTGCTAAAAAACATTAATTGTTTTCAGTATGGATGCTTTGTTACTAAGCAGAATGGCGGCTTAGAAAATGTTTCAACTGCGTTTTTTACGACTGATTTCCTACAACAGATGTCACAAGTAAACAGAAACATATGTCACCCTTGTAGGTTTCTCAGTTTTGTTTTGTTCACACAGACAACAGCAACACACCTTTGGTTATACACCAGGCCACTTCAGAACATAACTGTTCACAAAAGTTATTTCCTCTGGCCGATTGCCTGGCCTTTTGCATGCGTGCAACCTCACATGGGTCTTTGTAGGGTACACAAACACACATCTACAAACACAACACGCACCAGGCTTTCTTCTCCTAGGCAACACCTGCTTTCCACACGAATAACTCATGTTGATCCAGCGCTCCTCCCCTCATGGCAAGTCTCAACTTCTCAGGTGATGGTGGACTTAAATGAAACACTAAGAAACACTGACCTCTAACCTTGCTAGAAAAAGTTCAGGCAATAACCATTAGCATTCATTGCAAGGTCAAAGTCAAAAAATAAAAAGAAGTAGATGTGAATATAAATAACAGGAAAAGCCAGTTCAGTGCCATAAAATGGTTTATCACCTAAACACGTAGCAAACCCAAGGCACGTCAGGCTTGAGGCAGACAGAGAAACTTCCTGGCAAGTTCACTCCATCAGGAATTCATAGGGCAATGTGTTTGTTCTACATCCAATATCAGCTCCTGTTCTCCAGCTCTGCTGTGCTTCTCACACCTCCAACATTAAAAAGACATCCATCCTCAGACAAAGAGGGAATGGAAGAGGCACTGTTATCATAAACCCACAGACAGCAGTGCTTTACTTGTCAAAAATGAAACCACATAGATACGTCACATGAAAATAGACAAGCCTCACACGCACAGACATGCACACACAGGTTCACTTGCATCACTCTGAACAGATGGTCTGGTTAGACAAATATCCACGATGGATGACTAGCTTGCAAACAAACGTGTCGATACCACAGAGGTTGTGTTTAGTGCTGAAAGCAATAGATGTAAACTCGATAAAAATATATTTGTTTCCCTCCATGTTTTGAGAAATTCTTGCATGTAAACTCCTAGTTGTGTGTTTGTGAGTGCGCATGTGTGCAAGCATTCGTGGATCCATGAACTTGTGAGCCTTTTGTAATGAGGGTTATGAAAATAAAACACAAAATACTGACTCTCATTAACTTCTGTCATAACACATGACACAGACATTCCTCTCAGAAGCCAATGAACAGTTGAGTGACTCAGTGTTTTGGTTATGGCCCCACTAAAGCCGGTAGCTATGAGAAGATTAAGGAGGACTTCAGATGGATCCAAAACAAGCTCTGCTACAGAAGGAATTTGATTTGGCCTTTCACTCAAGGGAGACTAATTCTGATCATAAGCCCTTTTTGTCTGCTTATTATTTTCACTAATTACCAAGGCTAATACAAAAGTGACAGAGAGTTGATTAGGGCCCGTGAGCCTTGATTGGTGCCTGTGAGTCTTGATTGTTGCCTGTGAGTCTTGATTGTTGCCTGTGAGTCTTGTGGGCAGCTGAAGGTGTCCTCATTTTACTGCCTGCCTTGCTGGCCTCTCCAGCTGTCTCCAAATCAAACTATAACTCATGTGCTCAACACATGTGATTCACTTGCTATTCTTATTTTTTTATTTAGAGGATTTGACTTTTCTCTTTTTTTAATGATTGCACACACTTACATTTAGTATTTTAATTAAAAAACAGTGAACACTGCATTGGCAGACGATGAACCAATTTATGTCACATTTTACAGTAACAACTCTGCAGTAAATATATTTAATTTACTGTAGAGTATAGTTAATGTTCTGCAGTAAAGCAAATCTGCAGTAAAGATGGGTTTTAATGATACTGTAGCTACAATCAAATATTTATACCCTACTTGTGGTAATGAGCTAACAACGGTCATTCTGTAGTTTTGTTTGGCATATAATCCATTACATACAACAGTATCATTTTCGCAACTACAACTACTGTCTGTGTAGGTTCTCACTCATCCAGGTCAAAGTACGTCTTTCATTTCTTCTCCTAGAACTTCTGCTAGAACTGAAGAAGCTTCTTTGATGAGAATTAAAACATCTTCAAACACTTAAAGAAGTCCATTCTTTTCAAGGTCTTGAAACAACATTTACTATTGTCTGTGAAGGTTTTCAGTCATCCAGGTCATTGTGGTCTAAGGAGCTTGGAAAGAAAACCGTCTGGACTTCTTTAAGACATTTCACCTCTCATCCGCAAAGCTTCTTCAGTTTTAAGAGCTACTGGTGGAGAGTCCCTATGGGAGTGTCCCCAAGAGGGTCATGGGCCCCCTATTGATCCTCTACCTAATCACAGGAGCCAAGGTGTGAAAATGGGTGTAGGTCACAGTCAGCCAAGGTTTCAGGTGAAGCTATTGTGAAACCTAGCCCCACCTATCATGTGATTTACTGAGGTCAAATGGCCCAGGATGTGAGTGGGCATTAAGGCGTTTGCGAGGGGTTTCAAAACTTGATTATAGATGGCTTATGACTGTCTGCCATCAAAGATGGCCATTCACAGTGGAGATAGATGGCTTCTTTCACTTCTCTTTCAAACCATCTGTCATCTCTGTCCTGTCCTAAACTATTTACTATTACTACTTGCCATCCATGCTCTCTATAGGTCTCTCTTCTTTGGCTGTTTTTCACTCCTTTTCAGTCCAGTCCAAAGAACTGTTAGCCAAAAACCTGGCATGTCTCAGCATGGTGTGAGAACAACATAACGTAAGTATTTTTTTTTATTTCACCCCTAGTCATAAACAGAAATATTTTTATTATGCTCAGTAAGTAGGGGTGAAAGAAAAGATATCACAGCAAGGCATGAGAGAGGGTTATTAAACAAATTAAAAAAGCCCCATGGTCAGGCTATGACTTGGTCTTTGAATATGTCATGGAATTTGCCCTTGAACATTTTAGAGTTTGTTTGTTTGCTTGTTTTAGTTGGTTTTTTTTCAATGAAGAATTTACTTAAGCAATAAAATTACAGTGCACTTTAAAATACATTTAAAGAAGATGAACCCCAGAAATTTGGCCAAAAATCATGCCAACATCTGACAGAGGACCTGAGAGTTGATCCAAGTCCTTTCAAGCTCATTAGAATAAGATAAGATAAGATAAGATAAAGCAAAGTAGACTGGGCAGGAATAAAGAAGAAATAAGGAATAAAGAAATAGATTCAGCATACCTAAGAAAAACAATAATATGCAAAAAATAGTATACACTATACAAACTAGAAGAAATATCATCTAGATAATTTAGATATAATTATATCTACATATATGTGTAAGCATGTGTGTGTATATATGATACAATAGTACAGAATGTTAGTACCAGCAGAATGGAATATTTCACAGTGCAGTGGTTGGATGTTAAGAGCAGCAGGTATTAAATATTGCAACCTAAACTATGTACAGACCCCAGTGTGCACACATGTGGTGTGTTTTCACATGTGTACATTACTGCTGTTGTACATTGTTGAGTCTGACAGCAGCTGAAATCGCTCCTTCTCACATTTTGGGTGCAGCAGCCTGTCACTGAAGGAGCTGCACAGTGCTGCAGGGTGACCTGCATGAGGTGAAAGGTGTTATCTAACAGTGATGACAGCTTATCCATCATTTTCCTGTCACTGACTAACTCCACTATGTTAAGAGGGCGTCCCAGAACAGAGCTGGCCTTCTTGATCAGCCTATTCAGCTTCTTCCTGTCCCCAGTGCAGATACTGTTTCGTATTGTTAGTCCAGTCCAGTTTATTGATCAGGTGAACACCCAGGTACTTAAATGAGTCCACTATCTCAATGTCCATTCCCTGGATGTTCACCGGTATAGGTGGAGGATGTTTCAAAGTCCACCACCAGCTCCTTGGTTTTCCCACTGTTGATCTGGAGGTGATTCTGCAGGCACCACCTGACGAAGTCCTCAGTCAGTTCTCTGACTAACCCTAACCCTGGCATCCCCATTGGCGATGAGGCCAACAATTGCTGAGTTGTCAGAGAACTTTGGAAGCAGTTAGCAGATTTACAGGAGAAATCTGTGGTGTTTATGGTGAATAGAAATGGAGCCCAGTCTGTTCCCTATGTGGGGCCTGTACTGCAGATGACCCGGTCAGACACACAGCTCTGGATCCTCATATACTGGGGGCAGTTGGTAAGATAGTCTAGGATCCATGTGGTGAGGTGATTGCCAACACCTGTGTACTCCAACTTGTCTCTCAGGATTGTGGGTATGAATTTCACAAGCTCGGTTTTTGCCTTTTTATGCTATATTTCTATACGTGTTTATACATGTTTCAAAAAAATCCCTTGCACATGTTTCCCATTTTACAGCAAAATGTAAGGAAATGAGGGTTGGCTCAAGTACTTTGTATAACTGTCCAGTAAAAATACTGATTAATATACAGGTAGAGATTAATGACAAGACCAGTATTGCGTGATTGTATGACACTGTCTATGGGCCAAGTCTCAGGAACACACTATCCAAATAACTTTGCCCTGTATTGCAAGTTAAATGTTAAAAACAGTTATCAGTCCACCTAATTCCAGTCAACCAAGAGGGGAAACACACACTGTATAGGTTACAGATAAGAGTCGGGCAAACCCTGGTGAACGAGCCCTATAAAAACAACACTGTAAGAGGTCTATCCCACCAAGGCACCAGTACACCAACCCTGATTCTTGCCAGGTCTATTACGTGCACTGTTTAAGGGAAGCTCTAAGCATGTGATTGTTTTCATAAAGTTAATATGTGTGGTGTATTTGAACCTAATAATAAACTGTTATTATCACTGCACCCTGCTGTTTGAAACCCCTCACATACATTTTATAATGAGGCTAACATATAAAGCACTTTACCTAAATCAGCCGTGGCATTTTATTATCACATTTATCCTGTTTTAAAAACAGGCTGTGTAAGGGTGTTAGCACTTTATTATTATTGTAAAGCAACCTACACAACCATCCAGATACATGGTAAAGAACCATGGTAATGGCCATGAGGTGAGGAAAAGAGGACAGCTAGAGTAAAGCAGAGGTTCTGATTAACAATGAAACATCATGTGGAAGCATTTTGTGTCAAAGAGGAAAGCAACTGTAGTTCTTAAAATGGTCGTGACAGCAATTTTCTAGAGTACACACAGTTATCTGACATCTTAATTCAGATAATTATTTAATTAGGGTGCTCCACTGATAACACATGACTGCTGGTAGTAATTATCATCATAATTTATTTGGACAGTCTCATTCTAATGCTACAGTTTCCATCAAGTCATGATATCTCTGAAATAAATCTACAAACTAAGACACAGCAATGGCTTATATGGTTCTTATATTGTGTTAAAGTCATATAAATTAAATATATAATCACATCTCAAGAGCATGAAGTTGTAAAAGAAGTGTTTAAATAAAACAGTTTTACTAACAGTGATTGTTAGTCAATTTTTCTCATTAAAAACTGTTTAAAAAAATCAAATCTCTTTATATAAAGGTTTAAATTTTCTAGTTAAGTTTACTATACAGTCCTGTGAAAAAACGAGTACACCCCATGATTTAATGTGTTTTAGCTTTTAGCTGAACCACTTTTAACAGCAATAACTTAAAGTAATAGTATTCTGTATGCCTAAATTAGTCTCCAACATCCTTGTGGAGGAATTTTGGTGCACGCTTCAGTATAATGTTGCTTTAGCTCATTGAGGTTTGCGCACATTTATTCATGCAAAGCTCTCTCAAGGCCCCAACACAACATTTTAATTAGGCTGATATGTGTACTTTGACTGGGTCATCGTAACACCTTGATTCTTTTCTTTTTCAGTTATTCTGTTTTAGATTTGCTGCTCCCTTCATTGTCCTGTTGTGCAGACTCAGTTTAGGCCAAGCTTTATCTGCTCAATTCTAGAATACTTGTATTCTGGTATATATGGTTGACTCAGTGACTACAAGGTGCTCAGGTCCTGTGTCTTTTTCTAATTTAATGAACTTTAAAATTTTACAACGCGAATTTAGGCCTGTAAACTCTGATGTGCAGCTCTTGCACTGCACGGTCCTTGAGCTTGCTGTGAATTTTGTGGAATGTCCACTCCTGGAATGATTATGGGATTTTATAATCATAACCGAATGCTCCAGATGAGCAGACTCCCAAAACGTCCACTTTTTGGGTCAGGTTAGTTAACCAAGATTAAGTTAGCATGGTCAGTTTCAAGTTTGTCACACTGTGAGACAAAAATGACCAACATTACCCGCATGACATTACCTTGGCCTAGGTGGCCAAAGAGAGAACAACATAATGCAGGTAGATTTTCTAAGTTCATTCCTAGTCATAAATTTTTTTTAAAAATATATATCAATAAGGGAAAAAAGAAAAGGAATCAAAAGAAAAGGAATCAAAGCAAGTCACAAGAGAGGGATATTGAAAGCTGAAAACAATCTAGTGGTCAGACTTTGACTTGTTCTTTGAAAATGGCATGGAATTTACCATTGAGCATTTTAGAGTTTGTTGTTTTTTCTCAGCATTTTTCCCCCATAAACAATTTACTTAAGCAACAACTGTACCGTGAATGTTACAAGCAATGTTACTTCATGACCACACAGCTATTTTACCTACCACGAATTGGCTGTGGTGAGAAAAAAAGCATCAAAAAGAAAAAAACACATGATCAAAGTATTGTTAAAAAAATTACCTTTTACCACCCATTGTGTTGTCAGAGAAACCTACTGTGTATACTGTAAAACGTTTCATCAATATGATACAATAACAGTTACTTTGTTATGCTTTGAGAGACATTTTGGTGCACTTGTCCCATCAGAGACTGCAAGTTTTATCCTATAATTTTAAAAAAAAGTCTAAAGGGTGGGCCATTTATATGGATACACCGTAATAACATGGGAATGGTTGGTGATATTAAAGTCCTGTTTGTGGCACATTAGTATATGTGAGGGGGCAAACTCCTCAAGATGGGTGATGACCATGGTGGCCATTTAGAAGTCAGCCATCTTGGATACAACTTTTGTTTTTTATATAGGAAGAGGGCCATGTGACACATCAAACTTATTGGTAATGTCACAAGAAAAACAATGGTGTGCTTGGTTTCAACGTAACTTTATTCTTTCATGAGTTATTTACAAGTTTCTGACCACTTATAAAATGTGTTCAATGTGCTGCCCATTGTGTTGGATTGTCAATGCAACCTTCTTCTCCAACTCTTCACACACTGATAGCAACACCGCAGGAGAAATGCCAGCACAGGCATCCAGTATCCGTAGTTTCAGGTGCTGCACATCTCGTATCTTCACACCATAGACAATTGCCTTCAGATGACCCCAAAGATAAAAGTCTAAGGGGGTCAGATCGGGAGACCTTGGGGGCCATTCAACTGGCCCCCGATGACCAATCCACTTTCCAGGAAACTGTTCATCTAGGAATGCTCAGACATATCACTCATGGGAAGGGTCGGCGCTATAAAAATGATGGTCTTGCCAAAAATAAACTATTTATTTTCAATGATCCCAAATAAGCCATCACAAGATTGGTTCAGATCTCTAGACTCGTATATTTCTAAATTCCTTTGGAAAGATAAACCCCCACGTATCAGCTTAAAAACACTACAAAGGGCCAAGGATAAAGGAGGATTAGATCTGCCTAACTTTAATCACTATTTTTTAGCCAACAGGCTTCAGTTCATCTCTAGATGGTTTAAACACACCCTCTTAGATGAACCTTGGATAGATGTAGAACAGGCACTATGTAATAACCTAGAAATTTCAGACCTACCATTTATCAGCTCAAACATCAAACGACATGAATGCTTTAAAAGCATCAATATTAGCTCTTCTCTGACAGCATGGTGGGAGTTTCTAAAAATGACAGTCTTCATTAATCCCATGCAAACGTACACCTATCTGGAACAATCCGGACATATTACAAAACAATAATATGATAAATTTTCCAGATTGGAGTTGCAAAGGAATTAAATACTTGGAACATATGTGGGAAGGAACAGACTTTATTTCGTTTGACAGACTAGTTACACAATATGGGATCAACAAGAAACGATTTTTGGAATATCAACAAATTAAATCCATAGTAAAAAAGAAATATAATCCCAGTGAAGCTGAATTACAAATACCACCAAGTGTGGTACAATTTTTTAGTCTAAAACCCCCCAAATTATTGTCTAAAATATACAGAACACTTTCTAAAATAGATGAATCAATATCCCTTCCTATTACAAAATGGGAAGCAGATTTATCAATCAACTTAGACCCAATCCTTTGGTCTCAGATATGCTTAAAAACCTTTCAATGGATCAGAAATCCCAGTTTGCAATTAATACAATACAAAATAATACACAGAGTGCACTATACTGGTCATAGGATGTTCAAGATGGGCTATACGCCTTCCAACAACTGCTCACACTGCACAGCAAATACACCGGACAATTACATCCACGCTCTTTGGTTCTGTCCACCAGTTCAGAAATTTTGGCGTGAGATATGTGAAGACTTATCAAAGTGTCTGAAATGTAACATTCCAGCCTCCCCTTTAGTATGCTTGCTGGGCAACTTGGATGAGGTCACTGCAGAAATAAAAACAGCCCACGTTGTTTTTACGGCCCTATGCATTGCCAAGAAAATGGTCCTCATTAACTGGAAAAAGTGCAGGGGACCTCTGGTGCATCGGCCCTACTAGGGGGCTCTCTAACTGGTGGGGAGGTTGTTATATCTTTGCAGGTGGTCTCCTCACTACAGGAGCTCACTCTGCAGGTGGGGGGAGAGATATGGGAGAGGTGGAGAATGAACTCAACCTGGGTGTCTATTGTCTTGTGTAGTTTGGAAGATGATTGGATGATGGGGTGGGTGCAGTTTTCTCTGGGGTGGAGTCGGGTGGGCTGCCCCGGACTCTGTGGGGCTGGGCGGTGCTGCTGCTGTGGGTCCCGGTCCAGATGGGCCTGGGCCCCCTTGCCCTGGTGGGTTCCAGAGTGTGGGGGTGCCTACTGGGGTCAGCAGGGGAGCTGGTCCCAGGGAGGGGCCGCTTGCCCCTCCCTTTCTTCCCTCCCCATCCTCAGCTGCCTCCCTATTCCTGCTCTACCACACCCACCGACACACGCAGGGCTTGGGGTGCAGGTATGTCACCAGGGTGCAGGGGAGGGACTCCCCCTCTGTCCCCTTCTGGCCACCTGTGCCTCAATTTTATTCTGCAACCTAGACATCCACATTACTCACACTCTCACATAACACATATAGGGCCTTGGGGGTGCGCACGTTTTACAGCATCCAGAGGATGGTCGGTGTAGTCCAACCCACCTCTGGCGCTGGTGCCCTACCCTCATTTTTAAATGCATTTAGACACTAAGGGTTTTCGGGAGGAGCCGTGCTGCTCCCTGAGAGGAAGCTAGTACCATGCTCTCCTGAGTTTTAAATGCACTTTAGAACAGCACACAGCAACACTACATATGAGCGGGCGTAGGGATGTTTGAGGTCTTCACTCACCCTGATTCTGTTAGCCGTCAGGGCTGGGGGGCTGGGAGGAGGTGCTGGCCGTCAGACTGGGGTCTGGGATGCGGGGCCTCCCTGCTACTGCAGATAAGGAGGTGGTCCGCTTGCCTCCACCCCAGAGAGAAGGGTTACATCTCCTGGGTCTAGGTGCGGCTTGCCCCTCTAAGGGCGGGGGTACCTGGACCTGGGATATGGGTATGTTTGGGGAGTGCGACTGTCTGTGCAGTGTCTATTTGTGTCTGTCTACACGTTGGGTGAGTGCCGAGTATTTGGTTGTGCATATGGGGTGGGAATGCACGTCTGTGTCCGCGTGTGCCTGTTCGTCTGTGTCTATATGTCAGGTTGGGTCTTAGACTCAACCTCTCTGGGTACATCTCAGGCCCTCTAAAGTACGGAGGCCTATCTCCCCTCACCACACTCCCTGCCGGTGGCTGATGCCCTCAGACGTTGGTGTGTTGGTGGTCCTTGTCGTCTGGGGCTGGGCACTCATGTATGTACCGGCTCACTCCTGGTGGCCTATTGGCGGGGCTGGGTGCCTGTGGCCCGGCTGGGCTCCTCCCGGGGGGTGGGATGCCCTCAGACCTCTGGCCTCTGGGCCTGAAGCTCGGTCCTCTCTGGCACAGCTGGCTGCCCCCCCCCCCCCCTTTGGTGGTCCTCCTCGGGTCCTTGTACTCTGGGGCCTCTGGATATCTGGGGCCTGGATCTCCTCCATACCTGCTTCATACCCTGGTGGACGGGGCTATGGCTCCCCACACTCCCTAGCAGATCGTTACATGGAGAAACCTTTGGAATACAAGCATGCTGATCCACACAGGTATGCACACAGGTGTACACACGGGTATTCACACGGGTGTTCACAGACGCGGACTACACCTTTCTTGGCTGCTGCCTCAAAGCACATTGTGCGCTGTCTATCTTGCCTGCTGCACAATATCGTTTATTATTTAGTATCTACTGATATCTACTGCTAGCTAGTTTATTGTGATGGTGCTGTTTTTTTTATTATGTTGCTCTTTGTTGTTTGCTTTCTCTTCTGTTTTTTTTTCTCCATACAGGTGATCCAGGTGTTTTGTTTGTTTTTCTTTTCTTTTTTTTTCTTTCTTCCATAAAGAGGGAAACACATCATCATGTAGCAATTTCAAATATCCAGTGGCCTTGAGGTTTCCATTGATGAAGAATGGACCCACTATCGTTGTATCCCATATACCACACCAAACCATCACTTTTGTTGTTCCAACAGTCTTGGAGGGATCCATCCAATGTGGGTTAGTGTCAGACCAATAGCGCTGGTTTTGTTTGTTAACTTCACCATTCACATAAAAGTTTGCCTCATCACTGAACAAAATCTTCTGGGTGAACTGAGGATCCTGTTCCAATTTTTGTTTTGCCTACTCTGCAAATTCTGTGCATCGATCTGGGTCATCCTCGCTGAGATGCTGCAGTAGCTGGAGTTTGTAAGGGTACCATTTGTTAGTAGCTAATATCTGCCGAAGGGATGTTCGACTAATGCCACTCTCCAGTGACATGCGGCGAGTACTACGCTGTGGGCTCTTGCTGAATGAAGCTAGGACAGCCACTAATGTTTCTTCATTAATGACAGTTTTCTTGCGTCCACATTTTGGCAAATCCAACACTGAACCAGTTTCACGAAACTTAGCAAGCAGTTGGAGCATGGGAGATGGGTGGTCTCGTAGGGTGTCTTGCATTGAAATCTGCTGCAATGACCCGGTTACTGCGTTCACCAGATATCAACACAATTTCGATCCGCTCCTCACATGTTAACCTCTTCGACATGTCAATGGCTATGAACCAAGAGAAACTTGTAAATAACTCATGAAAGAATAAAGTTACGTTGAAACCAAGCACACCATTGTTTTTCTTGTGACGTTACCAATAAGTTTGATGTGTCACATGGCCCTCTTCCTATATAAAAAACAAAAGTTGTATCCAAGATGGCCGACTTCTAAATGGCCACCATGGTCATCACCCATCTTGAGGAGTTTGCCCCCTCACATATACTAATGTGCCACAAACAGGACTTTAATATCACCAACCATTCCCATGTTATTATGGTGTATCCATATAAATGGCCCACCCTGTACATTAAAGGAAAATGGCGATGTCACCATCTTTAGGGAACAAGAGGTCACTGAACAGTAATGAAATTATATGAATCATCTACTATTGTTTTTTGCAAATCTCAGCTTAAATATTGGAAAATGTGGCTTGAGAGTGCTCTTTGCCACAAGTAGCAAAGCAGGAGATGAGAGTATGACATTGCATGAGAGATAACAGGGCTCATGTTCTCGTAAAATACATGGAAATTAGTAAACAGCTACTGAAAAAAATTACAAGGTCCAAAACTGACATATTTATAACACTAAAAACATCTGGTATCTTTTCTTCATGCATTCATGCTTCAAATTATAAATGTGAACTTAATTAGAGGTTATGTAAACTGTCCACTGTTTTGACTCAGGAACTAAAACCTGCTCGTTTTAAACCTCTTTCTCCTACAAAGCTACTAAGATAGGGCATATTTTTATAAGCAAAGCTCTGCTTTTTCTGATACATGAGCAGATATGGTGAGTAGTTAAGACTGTGATCCCTAACAGCTGTTCCTGCATTAGCTGGGATCAAAGTATTCCCCCGACAGCGAAGCACAACGCCAGTTCACATTCTGCAACAAAGCTGATTACACCACCACTAATGCATTGTAACTGCCTCCAAACCAAAGTATTTTTATATGAAAAACAAATATGCACTTTTTGTGTTTTACCACATCTTTACCACCTCAGCATACAGCCATTATGTACTGTTATTAAATCGATACTCATTCAGATTAATAACATAATCAAATGTGCACAATAGCAACAGTGCAATGTGTGACACTGTATATGCATGCTGAGCTTACTTTTCTCACACCTTAAATTGTTAGCAAAATTGCACACATTTGATTTGCTTGAAATAAATATACTATTACCAATATATCTACTGTAAAACATCTCTTATTTGGGTAAAATTGTGTCCGTGTACAAGTGTACACTGTGTGTTTCTAAGTTACAGTTATTTATAGTCAGAGCTAATGTTGTGAGGCTCCATCCCAAGAGATCCCCCAATTACCATGGAATTTAGAAAGCAAAAGCTAAACCAAACAGTCCAAAACAGCGCTAAGAATAGAGTGACCTTAGAGATCATCCAATCTTCCAACATAAATGTAGTTATATCATTGGAAGACAAGGGAAAGAGCACAGAGAGAGCGACAGAGATAGGCTCTTCTGTCTTGAGGAATGCTTTTAGAGTGTTGAGAGCAGATCGTGTGTGAAGGCAGATGTCTCTGCAATAATAGTGGAAACTATCATAAATTATGAACCTAACTTCATGTGCTAACACTCCAAGAGGTTCTTAAGAACCAAACAGGGATAAATTAGAGAGTAATATTCCTGTCCGAGGGAGTGGAAAAAAACTCATTGGAGCCACTAAGTCGTTTTATCTGGTAAAATTTTGATCAATACTTCCTAGAGTTGGCTCAAAATAATGCATAAATAAATAATGCACTGTACCTTAGGACGGATATTTTTTTAAAGCTAAACAAGACAAATCTGCCAAAGCAAGAGTATTTTCTTTAATTATCTTTGCATCTGCGAGATAAATGGTGCAAAGGTGTAGGTGAAAGTATAAAGTTGGTCTCATTTCTCTAAAAGCAATGAGACCAACTGACAATAGTGTCACTGTGAGTTCATGCTGGAGTGTCTAGCATGACACACATTGGGGTCTTGAAACTGGAGCTGCTGGTTGGTCTGGATTTGGAATGGGATTTGGGGTCATGGTGAGCTTGCATGATTGCGTGTTATGCTGCAATCATCTAAATCCTTCCAGAGTCCCTGCTGGTTTCAATAGCATTTAACATAGCAATGGGAATCAATTAAAAGGACTAGTAAGATTCCTAAACACAGACCTCTATTCGTCACAACAGCGTGTAACTCAGAAAAAGAGTGAAATAAAGTATTGAGGCAGACATACGGGAATGAAGGCTGCTTGTTTGTCTGCTTTACAGATACTGTACTTCATATGCTACTGTAAACCTCAAACAGTGCCTTTGATCCTTGAGGCAGCAATTCAGTCTATAAAGCCAAACTACCTGCAAACACACACTGTATCCAAGTGCACAGATGTCTGCACACATTGACACAAGATTTAAGTACATGTCCTTTATGATTACAGTAGAATATATCATGTCAACTAAAACATAGCTTGCAGTATCACCATAACAACCCATAATAACCTATTAAAGCATTTTTACATTAACATCCATAACAGTAGTTATACTCCCACTACTTATATGGTTAGAGCTCCAACTTTTATTTGATTGTTACACAAATTAATAGCTTACTCATGCTACTAAATAAACTTTGAATAAACTACTACCACTTTTAAAAAGAGAACGATGTCTCCAAATATGCTTTAAATAATAGTGAGTCTTTAGGCAACAACAGGGAGAACAGAGCACTTAAGTCATTGAAGTCACTGAAATAATTACAGCACTTGGGCAGTGATAATTCAGAAAAACAGTTTCTAAAAACTAATATATATTTATGACAAAGATTAAATGGAAACCCCCCACATAAGTGCTGAAAAATAAAGTGCATAAAAAAACAACATGTTACTGTGTGCCAAGACATTAACTTCCCCATCTCCCCCTTAACACATCACATAAGGTCAGCGACGCTGCAGTTGACCTGTGAATTTGGACTTTTGAAAAACTCTACAGTGGAGTACATTTAAATGGTGCTATGAACTGTAAATGAGGCATTCCAGGAGCATTGGAAGATTTACACAAACTTTTACATTTGTAGTCCCAGAGGCATCACCTCTGTGACACCACTCATACCGCCAAAAGTGAGAAAAGGCTTCACTGATTAAGCAAATGATAATCTAGAAATAGTGTCTATTCTTACAACATCTTCCTGTTCTTCCTACCTTAATACAAAAATTATGAAATGGTAAAACTGTGGTTGAAGGATAGTGGAATAAATCATTGTCCAAAAGGTTACCTACTGAAATAGCAAAATGTATGAATACTTGGTAGCAGAGGGTTCTATTATTCCTTCCATTTTCCAGTGCATGCAATTCCATATTAGATGTTAAATCTCCGTTTCTTGAGCCATGCGAAGCTCTTCTTAAGAGATTATCATGTCTTTCCAAGTCTGACTGGATAAGTTATCCTTGAAGGATGTTCTGGATATGAAACAGGGTCTGTGCTAAATTGGACACACCAATAATGCCTCCGCAGGGAGACATACTAATCCGATGGCTCACTCGCTTCAACTGGCTCCTTTTGGAAATGAAAGCAAAACAACTAAAATCTGAGCTCCTTTGGGTAAGTCAGGTCCATGATATTAATATATGCATCATTGTGATCTGCTTGCATTTCAGCTGAAGCTGATGAATACGTGTAGGTAAGTAGGGTGAGACTGTACACCAGTAAGTCGAGAGCTCAGTCAGCCTGATATGAACAGGGCCTAAAGAAAGAGCATGGCAATATCTTCACTTGGGGCAGAATTAACTGTACAATTGATCTTTTTGGTATTTTGTGGCTCACCAACTACATTTCTAAACTTCGTGTTAAAAATTCCAGGTAAGGTCATTTCTCTCTTTTGAAGGGATTTTTTTCATAGGAGTCTTGGGAACACCTTGTCTGGTTCCTCTCACGGACACACTCTGCCTCAGGGGGACGTACCAGGTGCTACCTGCCCAGACAACACAGATCCACCCACCATGAGAACCTTGGGATTTTATAGACACGGATCCTGTAAACTTCACAGTCTTCAGATGACCTGAAAAAATATATAGAATGTTGTGGAATTATATGTCTGTTCATGTTGATTTATATAGATTGGGCATTTAGCATTTATTTTAATGTCTGTTTTTCTGGTGTTTGTAACAGATTAAGTCATATTTTCTTGGCTCGTGTACTGAAAAAAAAAACACAACTCAAATTGTCTCTGAGGTGATAGAGGGGACAGATGAACAGGAAAGAATGAGGTCTTCACAACTGCCAGTTTAGAGATAAGAAGGAAACCTGCTGCGACCAGAGGTCCCACTCTCTCAAGCTGCAGGCCTGAGCTCCCCAGGGGAGCGCATCATTAGGGCCCATATAAACTTTTGAAGTTGTGTGTCCTGGAAAACACCAGGCATGCAAGGCAATAGTTTATGGCTTTAAATACAAACTTAAAAAGTGAAAGAGTGTATGACCCTTGACACTGAGACGACTGCTTCTGAGTTGTTACGTCTTCTGTTTTTCTTGCTTGGACGGATACCTGCCAGTCATAACCTTAGCCACTTTAAGACTCAAAAAGAAAGAAAACTAAAGGACTTCTTTGAAGTTTTTATTTTTTTAACTTCAATCAGTAAACCCCTTACCAGTGATCCAATGCAGCCGAGTAAAACCGCAAATTAATTATGACATTTAAATTGAATAGGAAAGAAATTCTTTTGAGGTTTGTCATTACAGCGAATATTGTAACCGTCAATAAAATAAATGTGAGTCAGTCTGAGATCTGTGGCACGCACAGTGCAAGTCTATTTAAGCACAAGATGTTTCTTGGACAAGACAGAAGGGTTGTAACAAGAGTGAGTCTGCAAGAGTGAGTGAGCATGCAAATGTTCTTAAAGTACTTGTGATTTCAGTCTTCCAAGAGTTTATAGCTCCCTCTCATGTCTGGTGGTTGAGTGACAGTGAGAGGCAGGCAGAGGGTGTTTCTTCATTGCATATCAGCCAGGGACAGCTGACTGGTTGGGATTTAATTGCTCTCAAGTGAGGTCAGCAGGAGGCATTTATCTAAGCAGAGTGCACAACGACAGTGGACGATGCACAGAGTCAGTCTGCCAGAATCCGAGAAACATCCATGGGAATTCACAGAAGCTCCCAGTTCGTGCTTAACTTTTCTGCATCACTGGGTCTGGTTTACCACTGAGACTGCAGCTTTAGATCTAAAGAGCCTTCAAATTAAAACTCTTGCTGAAAGGGAGCGCACCTCTGCCAACTCCTGTCACCACTCAGAGCACATGTAAGTCATTACAATACAGATTTGTTTGTTACAATTAAAGCTATATATTTTGCTTGTTTCAAATTATGTATGTATGTACAGGAATTATAGACAGCACCAGTGATGCAATATTTCATGCTCTGGATCCATGAGAGGGAGATGTATATCTGCATCACCCAAATTTTGATTTACTGCTTGGGAATGTACAAAACATACTTGTGTAAACACAGAAAACCAGAAGCTATTTTGAAAGTTGATTGAAAATGTAATCTTGTATGTAAGTATTAAAATGCACTGTTTCTTTATTACAGTGATATTCTGCATAATATTTCCTGAACTGGACTACAATGCCCCTTGAGGGACAAGAAGATGGAGCAGTAGATGTGCGCCGTCACTGAAGTTTAAAAGAGGGGCATAATCTCGTGATACAATCAGCCAACTTCTGCCAACCTGCTTCCTCTACAGCCACTCTGTCTCACCTCCCCGCCAGGAAGCAGTGCTGCAGTAACGAAAACCAGCAGGTCACAAGTGAGGGGTCAGAAGATCCCTGAGCTGAGGAACGACGCACAGATCTCTATCTTGTATTTCAGTATGTTGTTCACTGATCCCCACTGCATTGTATTATAATGCGCAAATGGATGCTGACATGGAACCTTCAAAATCTGTTCCCGGGACTGTACCTGCATGCAATCTTTCTGTTTGGCAGTGTGTGTGTAGTCTACAGTGACTGCACCCCAGAACAACTTGCCGCCATCATGAACTGCTCCAAACATGAGCGCCACACCAGGAATTATGACTATATGGAGGGAGGAGATGTGCGCATACGACAACTGTTCAGTGGCACGCAGTGGTTCCTAACTATTGATGACTCCGGCAATATCAATGGTACTCAAGACTCTACCAACTGCTACAGTAAGCATCGCTCTTTTTGTGTAGACCAAACGTTTATTATAGGTCCCACTATATATCTATAGGCATTTGCCAAAATGTATGTGAATCTGACTGCTATTACTCTGTTAATAAGTCATGTGTCTCTGTTAGAGCAGCCAAAGTGACAGGTAAAATGGAGCAGGTGGGAGATTTGATGGGTTAAATTACAGCACAGGCTGTAATGAAGTAAACTGAAGGGTCTTGGAGACTTATGACCTGAGACTCACACAGATTCACATTTGTTCTGCCTGATTTACTCTCAGTACTCAGAGCGCCAGAATGAGTTATCAGGGAAAAGAGTGGGAGAGAATATTAGCAATGGAAAAATCAAATTTTGTAATGGATCTGTGGTTGGCTGCTGAGATCAAACACAGAGACAGCAACCACACTGTGTCCAGCCCAAACTTATTCTTTTCTAAAATTAGAAGCCAAATATTTTAAAATAATGATTACCATCTAACTACTTAATGACACATTTTATTTGCTAACCGTGATAAGTGCTTTTTGACGCACCTACTTGTTTGAATTGTTGCTCAGGGGCCAACATTTTCTCAAAGGTTGTGAGATAGTACGAGGAGTCTCTGTGTCATGGTGAGGATGTTTTAAGTAGTTATCATTTCCTCCTATCTGACAGTGCCTCCGTGGCTGGAATGTTGGCTTGAAAGAGAGATGCCTCATGGAAAAGATGCTTGTGCAACAACTGGCAATGAAAGACTGAAAAACTGATACGCCCATATGCGGCTGACAGTCGCACGCTAAAAGCACACAAAGTTCTTTGATGAAAGCAGCATGGTGCAGATGTACATGGAATAAATCCGCGATTTATGTTTTTGATTGCAGCGAACAAGAAATCCTTAAAAGCTGATTGCAAAAAGTCTTTTATTACAAAGACAGAAAAGAAAAATAGGAGACCAAAATGAGAAACGTTTGCTTTGTACCTCTAACACAAATATCAGGTCACTTTTAGTAATCTTTGTTTTTATGATTTATTATATTACATTGTAGTGTTTTGTTTTTTGTTTTCAGTAAAAGATAAAAATCATATTTTTTTTTGTGGTTCAAGCAAAATGAGGCCATACTGATAAAAGGTATGTTAACCCTCACAGAAAGTCAGACAAACAACAAGCTGGAAATAAATAATTTCTAAACAGCAGGTGGAAAACAGGGACTTCTAGGAAAATAACCTAATAAAAGTAAAGACATATGTTTTGGCACAGTTCTCTGCTGAGTCAGAGCAATCGTAGCATAGTAGACTGGCTGCACCATACTCTACGGCCACCCAACTAAATTCATTGCAATTTAGAATTAGAATTAGAAATGCTTTCTTCCCAAAAGATGGAAAATCACTGTGTTACCGCAGCCAAAACATGACAAATACCTTAGGTCAGTAAACTCACGAGAAGAAAAGGCTCAATTTTGGGGATAAATAAAGCATTTCTAAATCGAATTTGATGAATGTCGAAGTAAAATACATATTACCTGATTAAATCCTGCAGTATTTTGCAGCAAAAATGAAAGCTAAATGGAATCAATTTGCTAAACTTGCACCTCTGTGAAACTACAAGGTGTTTAGTCTGAAGCTAACTCCACAGTTAACAATATTCCGTGAAAGTTATGTCTGGAGCACATTTCGCAATGAATGTAAACACTGAGGTCCAACAGTGCTCAGAAAGTAGACTTAGGGATTATCCACAAAGTAGTTTACTTAGCCAGTGGCAGCGAGTGATGGCAAATCTGTTTCAACTGAGGACAGCTTGTGAGGCTTTTGCATCAGAGCCAAAATGTTTACAATATGCGTGTAAAAATGTGATCCATCTTTCCACAGTACACCAAACGACTGGAGCTGTTGCACGTTACATTACGGGGATGATGCTCTCAGACGACAAGCATGCAGTTGCATCGATAAATCCCACCAATATATGTGGATTAAACAAACGTTTGGCTGACTCTGAGTCTGTAAACAGGTTTACAAACGAGGGTGTAGCTTTTATAGTGTTAAACTGAACTTTCGAGATTGCCTCTGAAATAAGTAGAAGCTGGGGGGGGACCTAAAAGCGGGGTTAAATAAATATGAGTAAACAGTTAAAGGTCAGTAGTATTAAGTCAGATATCAAGAGCAAGAAAAGCACAAACAACATTCCAAGATTGGGAGATCCCATCTGTTTGTGATCTAGCAAACACTCAAATGTGGCATGCTCAGTGTCAGCCTAAAGAGCTTTAATAGACCTCTTCCCCCTACTTTCCCCTCTGCCTATCAAATGAAAGAATTTCTAGAGTATGTAAAAAATCAACAAGGTTTTGAATTGCCTAAAAACACGAGCTCTGAACCAGATTGCCAGTCTGTAAAAAGCACATTTCTCTATTTATTTTAATTTTGCTGCCACTGCCACATCTCACCATTCGCTATTTTTAAACAGAAACATCATATGTTTACAGCATGCAAAGGATTTTTCATATATATGATGGCAATGTTTTTACCAAAGGTCAATGTTATGGATATTTGATTTATGAACTGATAATTGGTGCAGCCTGTTGACATGACATGATTTTTATTTTTTTTTAAGTTACATTTTCGGCTAAAGTCCTACAAGATAACTAAACATCTACTTCACTTTACCCAATAATGTAATCATTTCAAATATTCACGAAAGATCTCCTGTTTTGGAACTCTGGGCAAAGAAATTTGCTGTTTACATCATTTGATTTTCTGTGTTTAAATACTTTAAAAATTCCATCCTTTCAACATGGCACATTGGGAAGAATAAATGTGTTTACCCTCCCACAGATTTGAAAAGCAGGCTTTAAATGCCAGGTCTAAAGCACACGCAAGAAGGTAGTTTTCTCAGTCCCTGGGGAAGAGAGCCCTAATCTGTTTCCCATATGTGCTATGGCATAGGTTGTGGTTTGTGTAAAAGCCACCCAGGCCACTTAACAAAGCTTGGATAAAGTCAGAGAGACCACAGACTGATTAATCACAGGAACCTCCACCTCGTTTGCTAATGAAGATGTATGTGGAGCTGGAGCCAGAGTAAAAGCTGGATGATGACAGCGCCTTATCTCTCCTGTAACATGCCTCCTTTTTCTGACTGTCCGGCAGGTATCCTAGAAATCAGGACAGTGTCCGAGGGAGGCATACTGGCTATAAAAGGCGTAAAAAGCCAGTATTATATTTCTATGAACAAAGCTGGACAGCTGCAAGGAAAGGTAATATTTTTCCACAGGGAGGAAAGTCATATGCTGTTGTCAGCTAATTTAAATCATGCAGAAATAAAACAAACAGTTCAGAGCGTTTACTTAATCATATTAATGGCTTGATGTGTTTCCATTACAGAGGATCTACAACGACAACTGCAACTTTAAGGAGGTTTTCCTAGAAAACTACTTCAATGCTTACTCCTCGGCCAAGTGGACAAAAAAAGAAATGTTCATAGCCCTGTCACAAAAGGGAAAGCCCATGAGAGGGAAGAAGACCAGGAGGGAGCACACTGCATCTCATTTCATCCCTATGAAATGCAAGGCAGAGGAGAGGAGAGTAGACTGAAAAATCAAAGAACTTATCTGCAAAATATCTGTGGATTCAGTCATGCTATACGTGCTAACAGACACTTGAATACACTCCACTTTCACTCCAGTTGCAGATGAGCCAGGACCTGTTTTACAAAATGTTCTCATTTTTAAAACAGAAAACAGAAAGTTCAATTTGAGCACCAAAACAGTTTTTTTTACAGTTTTACTAAGTTGAAACAGGAATTCTGGAAATATCATGAAAGCTATTCTATATTATTGGTGTTTTGAATTGAATAACAATACTTCTTTATAAAAGTGTTTCTATATAATACAGTAAAACTATACAATACAATACAAATATAAATTATACGATGCAGTACAGTCCTGTGTTGTATCTTGTTCAGCGATGAGCTACATTCAGCCAGGTGAGGACAATCGTATGATCACCAGAATAGTCCACAATAAGCTTGACCATGATGTGCTGAAGCAAGCAGGACTTGTTTTTCTTTCTTTCTTTCTTTCTTTCTTTTCCCCTCATGGTGCTCAGACCACACAGGGCATCCATTTATCAACCATCCTGTGAAGCGAGCTGGAGGCATACATATTCATACTCACACCTAAAGCCAATTTAGAGTCACCTATTAACCTTACACTTGTTCCTGTTTGGTTCGTTTTTTTGTTTTTTTCTTGGGAATGTCAGACGAAAACCAATCCAACACATGCAAAGTCCACACAAAAAGGCTGCTACTGACTGGCAGGTTCCAACCATATGCACTGTAGATGCTCGCCAACTCCCTCTGCCTTAGGGTGTGACTTTGAAATGCTCAAATATTCTGCTGCTGATGCTGCTAAAAGATACCCAGATGAAAACACAAAGTGAACACCATAATAAATGCATGTGTTATGTAATCTTTTTCTATCAGAGTGAACAATCCTGTACACTAAAAGATTATGATATTTATTTTTACAGATGTTATCTTTAGGTTACGGATCATTCCCATTTTACTAAGCATGAAAAAGACAGAAATACACCAGGAGATGTATTTATTTTCACCACACTCGTCAAATAGTTGTAACTTTTAACTTCTAGGCCAGCTCTCTCTTCATGATATCACTGCAATATCTCAGTACTAACTATATCACTACAGTACCTTGTTATTTATGGGTGTAAGTTATTTGTTTTATTTACGTAAAATATATGTTGTATGTTAAGGTGTCCCGTTTTCTTTCAATGTAACCCACTTGGATCTTTTACTGTGCAACAGTGGAAATAAAGTATTGCACACTGTATTCAGGTTTTGTTTGTTTTGTTTTGTTTTTGTCCACCAGGGGGTATAAATGGTCAAATAAATTCAGGAAGTAAACTTTGGAGAGAGAGAAAAAAAGAGAGAGAAAAAAAGCAATGACCTACTTACATGGGTGGCTGTAGCTCAGGTGGTAGAGCAGGTCATCTACTGATCGGAAGGTTGGTGGTTCGATTCCCGGCTTCCCCTAGTCTGCATGCCAAATATCCTTGGGCAAGATACTAACCCGAAATTGCTCTCCGATGCATTCATCGGAGTATGAATGTGTGTGAATGTCAGTTGTGCTTGTGCGAATGGGTGTGAATGGGTGAATGCACAAGTTGTGTAAAGCGCTTTGAGTGCTCAGAAGAGTGGAAAAGCGCTATATAAGAACTAGTCCATTTACCATATTCAGAATAGAAACAGAGATACTTTACAGAAAGTTATCTTGCCTAATATTCTGTCTTTTGTCAGCACACCTTCATTACATGTCATATCTATCTATTTATACTCCTGTGCAAAAGTCCCGACCCACCCTCATTTCTTTATATCCTGCTAGGAAAATTGGAAACAGGTTCAGGTATTTTTCGAAGCGCATGCAAACATATATATAAATACAGTATATAAGATGAAAAAGGTTTGTACAATTCTACGGAGCATGAATGTCAATATTTGGTATGACCACCTGTATTCTTCAAACACACCCTGAACTCTCTTGGGCCTACTTTTCTGTCCTTTCTTTAAGTAGTCTTCAGTAATAGTTAGTTAGGAATAGGAAGCTCTTCTTTGATGTTGGCTGCCTTTTGTTCTGTTCTCTGTCAAGATGATCCCACATTGCTTCAATAATGTTGAGGTTCGGGCTCTGGGGAGGTCAATTCATGACTGATAGTGCTCCATTGTGTCTTTTTCTATCCAGGTGCTTTTACTGCAAGGGCAATGTGTTATTGATCACTGTCATGATGAAAAATAATGACAATCAAGCACTGTCCAGGTGGTTTTACATGGTGGGTCAAAATTTGACAGCATTTTTCTGCATTTGTAGTTTCATTAGTTGTGACAAGACCCCCAACACCATGACAGAGCCTCCACTGTGTTTTACAGATGGCTGTAGACATATTAATGATCACTCTATCAGACCTGATGCCACTGATTTTGTGTCCAGTTCTTGTGTAATTTGGCAAAACTCAGCCTTTTCTCCCTGTTTCCCTTGCTTCTATTTTGTCCAACACCTTTTTTCTTAAATTTATTTGAGTTAACCCTAACTTTGCCATTTTATTTTACTGGACTAACCCACACTCTTTTATTCACTTTACTGTGATACATTTTGAAAATTAACCATCTAAGGCACACCATACCAAGATACGGCATGTTCTCAACTAATAGCTCTTTGGGAACCACATTGTTACTACAAAAAATTATGTTTCATGTATGACAGACTGCTCATAACAAAGAACCTAAAGATATAAAAGATAAAGATTAAAACAGGTTCTTTACTAAGTTTTCTAATAAATGTTGACATAATACTGGTTTTACCTTTGGGTTACAAGTATTACATGCATTTTTAAGCTTGAATGATTCTCAGGGAAACATTAAGTGACTTAAAAGAAAGAAATGAGGACTGAGTCAGAAAGCACATATATATGCTTTCAGGCACAACTCTTAAATATGTGTTACTCAGGCCTTGTTTTAATTACTGATAAAACTGTAGAAAATGCATTTTGCTGTGAGTTTGAGCTTAAATGTCTTTGGGGATTGTTCTAGTCTGTTCTTACTGAAAACAGCACAATCCTGAAAGGACACATTGCACAAGAAGCACTCAGTTTCAGACTCTAATATTTCTATAGTACCCTGGGGATATTAAGTAGCATAATAAAATATGTTGATATCTTTAAGTAGATTAAAGACAAACACACTGCAAGGGAACATTTTGAATGTCCTTGGACAATCCTTGATACACAATATAACATCAGTTAACCTGATAAGGGAGGTTAAGATATAACAGAACTATTAATATACAATAGCAGATTTTTTTAAAAATACATTAATGTTGTCAGATTGTTTAGGTAATTGCCTCTGGTTTTCTGCTGTATTATGAAAAGGTGAATTCTTCCCAGTTGAGAAAAATATTGCGGACATGTTGGCAAGGTGCCTACACCACACGTTCATGCATACACTCATATGAGCACATGTGTGCAGGCCCACAGACAGACATCAGCATAGTGAGTTTTAACTTTTTCCTGGGTTCACATCTGGCTTGGAAAACCCTTGTCAGATAAAGACAGTCAAAATGAGAGTGCAACCCTGTAAAAAAACGTTTGACCCAAACAACATCTGAGCAAGGTGAAGGCTTCTGCCAAGTCACGCAAAGTTAGTCTTAGCAGATAATTTGTAACATACTCAAAATGTAAACACATTTCAGACTCAAGGCTGCGTATTCCCAGCAGGATGAGGAGAAGCCAAAGCCAACGAGAAAGAGAGAAGATTGTCACAGACGTGAAGCTGCAGACGTCCAAGAAAAAAGATGCAACACAGGCACATCGGACATAAATTCTTACAGCTTACACAGTGTTCCAAGACTCTTTATTTCTGAAATCAAAAATCACTGAAATCCTTACTTGCAAAACTCTTGCAAGTAAGGAACATAAGGACAAAGTCACTTCCCATTAAAAAAAAACAGTGCCCTGTAATATTATTACCATCACTATTAATACAAATATAAATATCATGTGTGCAAATAAATTGACATTCAGCCGAATATGTTGTCCATCAGTATTGTTCAATCATCCCCAGTCGTGATAATTTACAGTCAAATTAAAAACTTAAATCTGAAATCAAAGTTCTATATTACCAGATAATAACAGTAGTTCTGAAACAGAGAACGGGTAACTAACTAGCTGTAATTACTGTTGTTCAAGTCAGCAGCATCATTGTGAAAGTGAATGCACAGAAAGCAACATGTGCACCACATTACAAGCACCATATGCAGACAATTGCAGTGTCTGACACTCGCTTTGAACAGTGCAATAGGGAAAAGAAGAATAGGGGGAAAGTTACTAATTTGAGTGAAGAGTAACAGGGAGAGACATTAGAGAGTCTCGTACAAAGTGAAGCAGTGGACTTGGGGCTGCGGGAGAAAGGGGAGGCCCTGAAGGAGGGGGAGAGGGAACACTCAGTTGAACTTGATACATCTCAGGGCTGTAAAACTTTGTTTCCCTGGAGGAAATCTGTTGTTATGCAACCTGGGGAATTCTGTATTTGCAGCTCTTTGCACGGAATCCCCAGACCACCAGATTATTATGAAACAAGATCAGGACCTCCAGCAACTCGCTGCAGCATCACACTTTTACTGAGAAGTAAATTAAATCGGTGCCAAATGAGACCACACAGTGATTACAATATAAATTAGTATTTGACATACCAAGGAGTAATTCACTGGGTTAGTACCATGTAACTGAAGTAAAAAGCGCCACTGGTTTTCAAACTATTGTGCCCTACAACAACACCACCAAACAAAACAAACTACTAAAATGCAAAAATCATCACTGTGCTGGGAAATATTTCTAATTAATCCCCTAAATAAATGTGCAGTCCTAAGTTTACATCCACTCATCATAAGCATGAAGGTAATTCTGTCTATCAATCTTTCAGTCGATCTATCTAGGAAAGACAGATGATGTGGTATGCTTTGGATCATGAGCTATTTCCCTCCCTCTCCATTCTTTTTTCATCCCATCATGATGATAACTAATAAAAGTTCATCTTGGTTTCATCTGTCCAAAGATTTTTCCCAGAACTGCGCCGGCTCTTTTAGATGTTGCGGTCATGGTAGAGGGAGCGAGACAGAGCGAAAGACAAAGAGAGAGCGAAGGACAGAGATCGAACTTGACATTCATAAACAGACTTCATCGACTACACACTGGGGACACTGGGAAGGACACACAGAGGTGAGACTAAGACAGACACGAAAGAGAATGAAATTAAACAAGAACCAAAAACTAGACATACAAGTAACAAAACTCAGAGACTATCAAAACTGAATATTAAAATCTCAATATTCCCAAAGAAAGAACAGCAAGCCTAAACAAACTCAAAAACCTGGGTCAAAGACTCAGGACCATGACAGTCTTCTTGCAAAATCGAATCTGGCCTTCATGTCCTTGAGGTTAATTAGTGGTTTGCACCTAGTTGTAAATCATCTGTATTTACATTAATGAAAACCTGTCTTATCTGTAGGCCTATACACCTAGAAACACCTAGCTCCCCAAGTAGTCTTCATTCAGTTAGATGTTGTGACAGAGTTTTTCTTAACCAAGGAAAGAATTCTGCATTCTTTGGTGCATTTCTTCTTTTTAAGAATGCACCAGATTGTTGATTTGGCCACTCCTAAACTTTGCTTTTTTAGATATTTAGCCACCATCGCTTTCATAAACATTAATTTGACGTCATATTGAGAGTTCCAGTTAAAAACTACTAAAAGCAACTTCAATCCCAAACTGCCATGAAAGGGCAGTTTGGGCAGTCTGTGTAAACTGCCATGAAAGGAGGAGGGATGCGGCTTCTAAACAGCTTATCATTCTGCTGTCCAAACTTTTGAGACTGTGAAAATGGAGAGTAGGTGGTGTATAAAAAGTCTGTAATTTTTACAGTTAATACAAAGGTTTTAGTCAAACCCCTTGAACTGAAGCTGGCAGCCTGCACAATCACAGCTTGATTATTTGGTTTTAAAGGGTGGTGTACAGGGGCAAAACTTGTGCAATTCCTTATATCATAATTCATCAGTTATTTATTAAGCTTCTGTGTTAACATCAACAACTATAATAAATTATTGTTGTTGCTATTTTTGTTACACAGAATATGTACACTATGCAAGGGTCAGGCGGCTGTAGTTGTAGTTCAGGATGTCAGGCAGGTCATCTAATTATCAGAAGGTTGGTGGTTCAATTCCTGCCTTCTCCAGTTTGCATGCCAAATACCCTTGGGTGTGATACTAACTCCAAGTTCATCTCTGATGAAATAATCTCAGTATGAGCATGTGTAAATATTAGATAGAAACCGCATATGTATACAAATAGTACTTGTATGAAAGGGTGAATGAGGCAAGCTGGATAAAGTCCTTTGAGTGCTCAGATAGAGCTGAAAAGTGCTACAAAGATCCAATCCATTTACCAAAATATTACCATATTATTGTGTGTTTACAAATAGAGATATACAGATATATACTAAAAGCCAAATATCTTTTTCTATATCAGGAAAATCTCTACCTTTATTTCTGTTTTTGAATTGCTTCCACACTCAACCTGTTCCAGATTTTGACTCGTAAACACTAAAACATTTTCTGGTAGTACACACATTAATATAGTTTTGAAGTTGCTAAAACCCCTTAAATTACAGCTATGTTCTCTACAGAAAACATACTTTGAATATTTCCTGGTAGCAAATTACTTTTTGCTCCAAGCAAAATGTGTGCTTTCTGGAATTTGTAATTATTGCCACGGACCAGATTCATATGAATAAGCAGAGTCTCTAAGGATTTTTCTTTAAGGTTATTTTTAATATATTATTTTAAATATTTTTGAGAACTATGCACAACTCTTTTTAAATTGCCTAAAATGTTGTATTTTTAAATGCAACAAAAAGCATCACAATACACTGTGTGTCTAATATTAAACTTGTAATTTAACTTGTACATTTAAAATCTAGAGGTTTACATGATCATAAACTGTGTTTTATTTTAAGAAAAAAAAAATTTTTCTTTCTAACGTTTACCGAAATACATAAGAGCGAGAGTTGACGTTCATTGGCTGCTAGTATGAGTAACTTAAATCTAACTTCGTAATTTTATTTTACTGGATTAAAGCACACTCATTTATTCACTTTACTTTGATACATTTTGAAAATTAACCATCTATAAATATATATTTATAAATCGCCTGCCATAACACCCCCAAAGGGCACCGAGTAGCACATTCGTTGCTTAGCGACAGGTAACTACCCAGCATTTCCTTCACACGGAGCTGTGCTTCCGGCGTAGAAGAAGACGCTCATGCCGTTGTGCACTTCATTGGTAGGCACTTTTATAATGGGACTTCTTTTTGTAGCTAAGCTAGTGAACCCAGTTGAGCTAACAGTGCACAACAGTGCATCCGTCTTCATTTGATCTTCGCTCCTCTTAACTAGACTTTTTGACTTGTGTCTGTTAACGCTAGCAGCGGGGGCTGAGGAAACGTGACGCTTGCTAACAGAAGCTAGCTCCACTATGTTGAAGCATGGGCAGTGTAAAATACTGACTCTTTTATACTGTCTGTGGTTTCAAAGAAAAGTAACTGCAAGCTGCAGGTGTACGGTTTCTGCTCTATCACATCTCACTGCGCTAGAGAGAGGTTAAAGAGAGCAACGTTTCATGTTGTTTATCCATGTGCTAATTACTAATCTGTATTTAGCAAACGCGCTACACTCGGACACCAGCGTTTCCCCATTAGCTGATGCTTACGATCCCCCATGTTTATCAGAAATTCAACAGTATGTACATACAATCACTGGCCCCTTGATTAGGCACACCCTGCTAGTTTAATCTTCAGAGGTGCGTTAATTCTACGTGTCATCGATTCATCAAGGTGATGTAAACTTTTGATTCACAGTCGCTACAGATTAGCCAGTTTGCCAAGAATATCTTCCCCACACCATTACACCAATACCAGTACTGTTAATACAATGCATGATGGATCCATGCTCTCATGCTGTTTTTGCCAAATTGTGATCCTACCATTTGAAAATTGAGACTCAGACCATGCAACATTTTTCCAGTCTTCAATTTTACCAGTTGTTGCCTCAGTCTCCTGTTCTTAGCAGACAGGAGCAGCACCTGATGTGGTCCTTTGCTACTGTAGTCATCAACATGTTTCTTCAGAGATGCTCTCTGCATTCCTTGGTTGTAACGAGTGGTTAATGAATTACTCTTGCCTTGCGATCAGATTGATGCAATCTGGCCATTCTCCTCTCACCTCTGGCAGCAACAAGACATTTTCACCTACAGAACTGACACTTTTCTTCCTATTGTCTTTAAACCCCAGTAGCTCAGATTAGCCCATCTGGCATCAACAGCCATGGGTTTCTCCTTCTTTCTGATGCTTGCTTTGAACTTCATCTCATCTTCTCTTCATGTCCTCTGGAACCATGTCTACTATCCTAAATGGATTATGTTACTGCTATGTGATTGACTAATTAGATATTTCCATTAACAAGATTTATGGTTTTCTGTTTTCTAAGAACTTCTATCTCAGTGACTGTGCTCACAATGTGATGTTTGGGAATTTGACGTGTTCATATTTGAACCAGAAATGGGTAATGTCATATAATGTGATCTTATTCAGTTACCAGAACTGCAGAACTAACATGATGATCTTGCCACTCGTATTAATTTATACTAGCTTCTAATCTGGCCAATGTAAAATCATAAGACGCTACAATAAAATAGTTAAATGAAACATTATTTTTAAAAGATTTACTCATTCCAAGAGTTACAATGCTCTGTTTTATGAAATTTTTTAGATGAAAAGCATTCAAGCTGCACCGTACTATCACAGCAACAAATTTTCCAATCTAATCATTACCAGTCACGCACAATTTTAATGAACTCTTAGCTCTATAACTAGCTTTTTCCATGTTATTGTGTCCTTTGAGTTTAAGTCTTTGTAAATGTTAGATTATTTATGTCTGCTAATATTGGCATTATTTGCTCTGTTATTCTTCATCAGCTATGAGTGTACTTGTGCTCCAAGACAAGTCTGTCAACAGAGCAAAAATGAGCGGCCTGGATCAGGACCAGCGTCATCATCCCAGTTGCCGGGAAAAAACACTGGCCTCTGATTCATCCGACTCCCGTGAGCTTCCCAGTCAGCAGCTCCAGGGGCTCAAATTGGCATCACATGCAGTGCTAGAGGAAGCACAGCAAAGGGGCAGGTTAAAGTGCTCTAAATGTGGAGGCTCGAGGATGTTCTTCTGCTACACATGCTGCTCCTTAGTGGGCATGAGCCTGCAAGATGTCCCCACAGTGAAGGTTTGTAGGAGGTTAGGACTCACCTGCTTTGTCTTTTAACAGAGGCCTTCACCATTGTCTTAATTGGTTGCAAAATGCCTTTTTTTAAAATTATTTAACGTTAAATATTTTGGCATGATGTTGCTGAAATCCAACTCTCCCCTCGACCTGACTTTACACACTGTGTGTTACACTCAGCTTCCTGTGAAGATAGACATCATCAAGCATCCCAACGAGACAGATGGCAAGAGCACTGCCATCCACGCCAAGATTCTCGCACCCAGTGACATCACAATATATACTTACCCCTGCATACCTGAATACCAAAAAGACAAGGTTAGTTCTTTTTTATCCTTGTAGTTGTGTTTTTTATCCTAAAAGAAAGAATGGAGTTTATTTAACTGTAAAACATGCTGTCTGCCTTGTACCTTATGTGGCTTCAGCTAACAATTACGTTTATGATTGATTCATCTGGAAATTACTTCCCAGAAAACTTTTTTGTATCTTCACTTGTCTTGTTTTCACTACTCAGTCAAATAGCATATTCAGTTTTCTATGACACAACACAGAAAAGCATGTGGCATGTTTTGTTTGGAAACAGAGGTTAAATTGATCATCAAAAGTGATTTTCTCTCATCTACTAATCCATGAGTGTCAAACATATGGCCTACAGGCCAGAACAGCGCTTCAAAAGATCCCATCAGGCCTGCTGGATGGCTTGTTGGAGTGTATAATATAAAGAGCGGGGCGGCATATGTAGTTTTTGGACTTTTCTGTGTATTTAGTACCAAAAAGACTTAAAAGCTTCGAGAACTAAAAGGGATCGTGCGAACTGTTATTTTCATCCGATCCAGTGGTCGGAATCATTGTAAGTTTAAAAACTTTCTCAGTGACAAAAACATTACACAAGCACACCATAGCAAACTGAGGAAAGGTGATTGCGCAAAGGAGCTGCGCCCGTGTGTTTCACTGAGCTCACTATACAACAGTCTTGAGTCACTCACCATTTTTTCTTCCAAGACGAAAGCAATTTTTTTGTTATTGAGCAATAGTTCTTCAGGCTTTCTGAAGGTCTATCAAAGTTTGTCTTTGGATTTTGGCTGCTTTTTCACTCATTGTTTTTAGTCCAGTCTTTATACCTGACCATTTTATTAAGAGGAATGTTTGTTTTGTTTTTTTGGTTTGTTAAGCCACTCCCCTTTTGTAAACTGATGGTTCCCTTTCAGAATTTACTTTACACTAAAACCAATGGAAGTAGTTGAGTATTTATTATGCAGCGGCTTTTGCTAGTTTTGAACCAATGTCTGATATCACTGACTTAGCATTTTCTTTGGCATCTATTAGTCTTTTTCTTTATATTGTTGCTTACAATAATTCTCGATACTATGTTGAATTAACTGTATTCATTTTAGTGCAGAAATCTAATTTAAGCGTATGTTCTGAAACTGTTGCTCTCCACTAAAGTCAAATTGTAAATGCTTATCTTTTGCATTTTGTACCGTTGTTTATTTTCAGCATAAAAATCTTAGATTTTTACCCAGTCTGCAAACAACCAGTGAAACATTTCTAAAAGATTTAGATTTATTTGCTGCAGCTCCATTCTTCAGTTCAAAGCTCACAGCACTTATGCAATCAGATTGTTATTTCAGCTGAATGAGTTTAGTCCACAAGCCATACATTTGTATTGTTTTTCTTGTCTTCTCATTTATTTAAATCAATTGATTTAGTGTTTTCACTTCTTCAACTTTATCCCTCACCTGTCAAACAGTTTACATCCTGTTCTCTGCTTCCTAAATTTAGCCTTTTATAAACCACCCCACTGTAAAAACACGTGTTCGAGACACATTTTATGCCCCAGCACAGTTTGCATGATGGCGTTCCTCTCCGTCTTCGCTCGCTCCAGGTGGTGTTGGTATTCCCTGGTCCGAGGGCCGTCTCAGTTCAAGACATGATGAAGTGTTTACATGACAGGTCACACGACTCCGCTGATGAACCGTGCAGAAAGAGGTTAAAAACTGAGCAAGTTCAAGGTTCCACACGCACGTCTGAGAGCTCAGAGTCGGGGACGCCAGATGAAGCAAAAAGCTCAGTGTCAAAGGTGGATCCCCTACACAGGGTGGTCTTCATTGACAGCACATGGAACCAGACCAATAAGATCAGCACAGACGAGAGACTGCAAGGTAATCATGAAAGATTGCATTTGAGTGGGTTTCCAAAGAACTCGAGACTGCTGGTGATTATTCACTCACAATTGAATTTACCATGATCTCACGATGTTGTGACTGACGTGTTTCTCCCCCAGATTTGCTCCAGGTAGAGTTGAAGATGAGAAAAACGTGTTTCTGGCGTCATCAAAAGGGCAAGCCGGACACTTATCTAGCTACTATCGAAGCCATATATTATTTTCTCATGGACTTCCACGAGCATTGCCTCGACGAGGAGTACAGCGGAGAATACGACAACCTTCTCTTCTTCTACTCCTACCTGCACTCAATTGTTAACAAAGCCAAAACCTCTGCTGGAAAATGCTGAAGAGGACAGACTAAAAGACATCAAACACTGTAGCTGAAGCGTTTTATGTTAATAGATTCTGATTATGCAGAAAAATAATTTTTAGTTTTTGAACTCGAATGACATTTTCTTATGCATGAATGGACAGTGTGACCGTAGTAGTACAAAGAAAGGAATTTCTGATACATTTAAACATTTTAATTTACAAATTAGTGCACAATGATGTTTGTGTTCTGCTGTAATCACATTTGTTGCAGACCCAATAAACTTGTTTTTGTAAAATAGGTATCTCACATGCCAAAAATTTTAATAACTTTTAAGTTCTTAACAATTGTACACGGCAGTAATGAGTTGTAATTAGTAGAAGGTCTCTCGGATCTTTGCTTGCAGACTGTCACAAGTTTTCTTGGCATCTCCCAGCAACATAGATGTGTTGGGCTTGTAGAAAATGGGGTTATCTACTGCAGCGTAGCCCACACCCAAAGTACGCTTCATCACTATCACCTGGTGGTAATAGTAAGAAAAGAAGGTGGTATATGATTAGATTTTTCTTATTTTGGTACTATATCCTCAAACACATTTCATCTAATAAAGGCAGACCAACCTGTTTGGACTTCCACACCTCCAGGACCGGCATGCCAGCAATTATAGAGTTGGGATCTTCTTGCGCCGCCGAATTCACCGTGTCATTGGCACCGATGACCAGCGTCAAGTCTGTCTCTGTGGGTCATAAACATTTACACGTTTACGCACAAGGCGGATGAACTCAAACTCCGGCGCTGCACTAATCTCCCTCCACCATAAACAGAACCATGTGTGTCAGCCTGCGTGCCTGGTTGCTAAGAAAACAATGAGTGTTGTCCTAATAACTTGGCACATCCAAGTATCCAGACATAACATGTGGCCACTTCAAGAGCAGATGAAAAGGAACGGATGCGTTTATTAAAAATCACCAATCGAGTAATTTAATCCAACACCTCCCTGCCAAAGTGACGTGTAACGGTAAATATAACAGATCTTTCTAGAATTTATTTTTAAAAACGGAGCTTGCCTGGGAAGTCGTCATTGATCTCATCCATCTCCAGGACCACGTCATAGGGAACGCCAGCCTCGGCCAAGAGTACGTTCAGCTGGCCGGGCATACGACCGGCCACTGGGTGGATGCCAAACCTGTTGGAGATGTTACAGCACATCACTGATTTTTCACTGAAAACTTGTCACACACACACACACACACACACACACACACACTGATAAAAGAATGTCCTGCCTTGTGTGTGTATATACACACACGTGTGTACAAACTAACCTCACAGTCTTGCCTTGTTCCTTCAGCATCTTCACCATATCTGCAATAGGATACTGGGCTTTGGCCGCACACAGACCCCAACCTAACAACATAAATATAGAAACTTGCAATAGCTGAGCAAATTGGCCTTAGTAGGAATATAATGGTTATATCTTATCTACATACTCCATAATCCCTTTAGGTTGCTTGAGTCTCCTGTCAAACAGCTTTTCTTTTATTGGATGGGTGCCTGGTCATAGATAAGCATTTCACAGCTATTGTTCATTTCTAAATGACAGGCACAGCAGTCCTGCAGGACAACAGTAAAGCCACATATTCATCACCCTTCATTCCTTCTTTTGTCCTCCACCACCACAAGACTCCTCTCTGTGTTAAATCATAGCAGCCAAAAGTCTGAGAGACATTTTTCTAAGGAAAACTTTTGCATGTGTGGTGTGCATTGGGGTCCCCTGCGTGCAAAGAGCTAGTTACCCTCTGTCTGCATAACCCCTGCTTAACCCTGGTGGTCAGGTACCTTCTAGAGTTCAGCATTACCCCTAATCGAGTTTTTCCAAGCCAGTGACTTGTATCCTGTATCTTCTATAATTCCCCAAACAGCCGGAGCCTTCTGTTTCCTCACTGCCGTGCTTTGTTGTTGACAGCACATGGAGAGTCTGGACCGAATAGCCCTTATGATTTTTCACTGTTTCTCTAATCAAACCAGCATGTTCGACCACACAGCTGTCTCTGCACCAATTCGGAGCCATTGGAAAAAAAACAGCAATCCTGGTATCCAAGCTACACGGAGTGGTTCCTCTCGCACAGGCCGTTCAACAGCTACTCATTTGTCAGACAAGTCTGGCTTTTCTGCTTAATAAATCATGATGTGGGCATTATCTCACACTCTGAAATCCAAACCACCATTATTTAGGCCCCGTGGACAGTTTGTGAACAAACTACTCCCTCTTGTGGTCACTACAGTTCAGCATTCTGAGTTTAATGAAAACGCTACCATCAGATGCCTGACCATTTCCAAGTACTCTGCAAAACATTTGGGCTTTCCCAGAGCTGTTTTTGATCTCACAGAGCAACTTTTTTTGCTTGGTTTTTTTGGTCAGGTGAAAGCAGTTATGTGGGAGATAGATGATGGTACTGATCTAAACTAATGATCTGAAAAATGACATTTGGACTCCACGCCATCTACTGACAGGAGCACCAATATAAATCTCTTATGTTAGTCCAAGTTTCTTTCTACACCTGTCTACACCCGTCTCTAAAGGGCTCCATCTGTTTCCAGCACCGTCTCCACCCACAACTGGGGGAAAAAAAGTTTTTCTACTTATGTAGAAGATTTAAAGCTTCCACCAAAATTTGCTTACAGACAAAGTGGCAAATGACAAAAGTAGCGGACCTTTGAAGAAAAATATAAATCATGGTGGAGCATTCTTCCAATGCACTGATTGCAAGCTGGCTTTAGCCCAAATTCTAACAGTTTATATCAGTTTACATAATTTTTTGTGCAGCACTAAAAAAAAAAAAAAAAATTCCCCAGATGAAACAACTTATAGCTAAGGACTTCAAAAATGAGGAAACTTTGGATGAAGCACAGTGTTATCTAACTTGCTACCTGCTCTTCATGTCTGCTTAAGACTTAATTAACAACTGATAACACAACACACCTGAAACCAATGTTGGAGTGCCAAAAACAGTTTCTTAAATGGCCATTTGAAGCTAACACAAAGAAATAGACATACCAAAACACTTTGTCTCCATTTTAACTCATCTTTTTAAATTCAATCTTTGAGCTTAAAGACATGGCTTCATTAACACATAGATGCCATTACAGGTGGCTATATATCTGTCTGCTGGCCTTCACCTCAGCTAATTCATTTTGCTGGAAACCCTTCAAACGTGAGACCCAGGGAGCCAGAACTGGCCAGCCAAAGAATCCAAGCTAGCCCACCGAATCAGCTATGGAAAAGACTTACAGCTTTTCCTACTAATAAAGACCTTCCACATCGATTATACCAAAGTAAATTAATAGATAAGCAGATCACAGAAACTTCCCGTTTTTATGCTTTACAATCTTTTTTTAAAAGGACATTATCAGTCTCTTAAATAAACAAAGGGGATTTCGACCAGTCCAGCCCACTTAAGGTCAAAGTAGGCTGTACGTGGCACAATGTAAAATGAGTTTGACATCCTTCCTTTAGCCCTGCATTTGTAATGCTTATCTGATAAATAATATGGCACGCTCTGAGACAGCCAATTAAAAAAAATTAAATAAAATCCAAGATCCAGTTCAGTGAGTAAGATTGCATTATTTTACCTGCATGTTACATAGTATACACAGTAGACGTTTATTATGCATTTTCTTAGTGCATTATGCTCAAGTTGTTCTCCATATTGGACATGGCCCAATGACTCGTCATTTTAAAAAAAAATTAAAAGAAATGATGTATCTTCATTCGCTGCAACCTGGAATCCCTCCCCAATCAAACAGGGTGTTACACCAAAAACCTCCTTAGAATAGCTTTGGTCACTAGATTGCTGTGGTCAACCATATTTTGCCACCATTAAATATAAGAGCAGCGCAAGGTTATCACCAGCAGGTTGGGGGGAAACAAACAAAAATAAAACAGCACATTTTCCCTATCAGCCTGTAGATGCCAGAAAGTCACTGTCTAACCTCTAGGCTTTTATGAATAGGGTCTTCATTCACTTGATCCAACATGACGACACAGGATTCTTCTTCTCTCGCTCTCGCTCTCCCTCTCTCTTCTCCTTTCGGCGTCTCCCTTTAGTGGTCGCCACAGCAATTCATCTGCCTCTATCTCACCCCTCCCCAGCATCCTTGTCTGTCACACCCACCCTCTGCATGTCCTTCACTACATCCATGAATCTTCTCTGTGGTCTTTCTCTTTTCCTCTTGCCCGGTAGCTCCATCTTCAACATCCTTTGTCCAATATATCCACCATTCCTCTTTTGCCCATCTCTGAACTATATCAGCTTTGCGTCTCCAACTTTGTTTCCAAGCTGATCAGCCTGCTCTGTTCCTCTGATGTACCCAAATGAAAATCTTAGCATCTTCAGCTCTGCCAACTCCATTTACGCTTCCTATTTCCTAGTCTCCAAACCATACATTACAGCAGGTCCCTCTACCATCTTGTAAACCTTTCCTTTCACTCCTGCTGCTATCTTTCTGTCAAAAATCATCTCAGTCTTTCCACTATCCTAAATCTCCACCTGCTCCACCCTGCCTGAACCCTTTTCTTCACCTCTCTTGTGCACTGTCCATTGCTTTTGGATGGTCGGATACACTGCTAATCAAACTAGATAGTGCAACCTAATAACTAAATACAGTCACTTACAAGTGGGGTACTATTGTGGTAATATAGGTACCTACATTAAACGAAACAAACTGATAAAAGATCAGTTTCACAGATTGGTTGGTTAGAAAAAGTTACCAATGACAAAGCTGAAAATTACATTCGAGACATCTGTAAAACAGTGTGTACCTGGAGTAATGATGATGTTGTTGGCTTCTTTGATTATGTCAATGGTTTGGTCCACATTGACCTCGGTGTGAGTGCCAACAATCTCCATGGGCTTACCACCCAATGTTGAGGTGGTGCCGTACCCGCCCAGGATCACGTTTGGCAGGGAGCGGTTCATAGCCTTGAGGAAGAAGCAGCCCAGTGACACATTTGTATCCTTTTACTTCATGCATAATGCTGGAAATGTGCATCTACTCACCACACACATGATGTAGGAGAGGATTGCACCAGAGGAGCCAATCAGCGCTCCAACAATTGTCATGAGATTGTTGTCAAGCAAGAAGCCTTCGGCACATAGTGCCCATCCTGAGTAGCTGTTCAGCACAGTAATGACCACGGGCATGTCAGCACCTCCGATGGCTGCTGTTAGCGTTACACCCTATGACAGGTTGAATCAGAAAAACAAACAAGTATTTTAACATATTCCAAGTTAGCTAAAACAATTGTTACATTAAAAATCAACTGCTGAAATGTAAATTCACTGAAAGAGATGTTGCCAATCCCCCCCACCCCCTGCCTGTTGGCAGCTTTAATAATGGTCACAAACTCACCATGACAGTGGAAAGCCCAGACACTCCCAGCAGGCACCCCATGCCAGTACCATAACTGGAACTAAGCATAAAGGGCACCATGCCTCCAACAGATGCTGCCATCAGACTGGCATTCAGCATGTGCCGTCCAGGTAGCAGCAGGGGGGCAGAGCTCAAAAGACCTACAACCAAAAAACACATTTTTCAGAGAGGGAAGAGAAACTGTTCTCACACTTTTGTAGGGTTTAAAAGGAACAAGACAAAACAAGTGAGCGTGCTTTTCTTTAACCAGTGTCAGGTGTCTTTGAACCCTCAGACTTATCTGCGAAAGCCTCTAATCAGCTGTCTGAGCATCTGTCTCATCCACAAATCAGCCAGCAACCCTCTACCAACCACAGCCATCCAGTCACTGGCCTGCCCTTCCCATGGCAAATTACCAGAGAGCTTCTCATGTGTTCCTCTTGATTGGTCGGCCTAAAGCGCAAATTAGAGAGTGCTGACACTTACACAGAAACTCCTGGATTTAAGAGGGGATCTTTGGCTTTCAGTAGATGAAAGGAACAATCAGCAGCCGGCCAGACAACCTGATGTGTTTTCATAGAGATTTGTGTGTAATAAGAAGAGCTATGGTCAGATCTGACAGGGACTGACCTCGTCAGATATGGACTGACAATGTGCAAATGAGAGATTAGTGTCAGATCGATTACCTTGAAGCTTGCCATAGGCCACCAGTGATCCACTGAATGTGACGCCTCCGATGTAAGTGCCCAGGTAAGCCACAGTCTTGAGCACACCTGCAGCTGGGTGAGTATCCAGGTGAGGGTACTCAATCATATACTCGGCAATGCATGTGAGAACAGCCGCCAGGCCCACAAGGCTGTGGAAAGCTGCCACAAGCTGGGGCAAGTCTGAGATTTCAATACGCTTGGCAATGGTCAGACCTGTAGTTGAGATATGAAGAAAGTTTAAAAAAAAAAAAAAAATTTAAAAAAGCAGCCAAAAAAAAAGTTAAACACCAGAACTACACTTCGCATGCACATTGGCAGAGTCTGACTGCTAGAAACATTTAGGGCATTGAAAAAAAAACATGAAATTAAAAAAAGAAGAAAGAAAAAAGGGGAAAAAATGGTTAAAAGGCAGACACCTGCTTCTAGTTATGGGGCCTGTTCTTCAAAAGGTAATCCCAGGAGTTCAAAGTTGAGGATTTAATTGCGTTTTCTTGAAAACTAAGCGGCTCTTAATGCTGTGTGTATGCGCTCATTCTTAGGATGATTACACTGCCATTCATCTTCCTGCTTCTTAAATTACGATTAACATGTACAACAGAGTGATTGATGCATGTTATGAATTAGCTAGGAGGAGCTAATAACGAAACAAACCGCTAGACTTCAGAAGAGTCATGCCGAAACTTGATCAATTTGTTTTTTATTGAAAACTGAAACCTTGAGGTGCTACGTTATTTGCAAGTCTCCTTCACATGACCCAATGAAACAGCAGGGCATACCGCTTGAGTTGTTATAAGATGAAATTAGAAGCGCTGTGAAGCTACAGTGGGCATTTTGCAGCACAAGAGGTTTTTTTGGGGGGGCAGTTTAAGTAAAGAAATATCAGTGAACACAATATCATATCCATTTTAGTTGAATGCATGGAGCCACCTACCCAGGGTTCCCCCACCGGCCATAGCCAGAGACATCTGAGACAGCAGCTCCGGTGAGGGTTTGAGGGCACCAAGGGTGGCAGCAAGGCCCCCTGCCACTCCCATCATGCCGAGGGCGTTCCCCAAGCGACTGCTGCTCTGGGCAGACAGGCCGGCCAGCGCCCCGACACAGCACAAACCTGAGCCTAAGTACATCATCTGAGGAGAAAAAGTGAGAATCAGCATTTTATCATAGCTACATGTTGAGAATGGATCAATAAGTCATCAAAGAATCGAGAAGCAGGATGAAAATTAGTTTAAAGATGAGAGGTAATCCCAATTAAATGAAAGCTTCTGATCTAGACCTGACATCAAAGTGGACCCAGTCTGTTAATCTACAGGGTTTGTTTTTTTTGTTTTTGTTTTTTAAATAGTCTTACATTCTACTTATCATCTTTGTATGGCTCACACTTAAAGAAAATCCCTATATAGCCTCTACCAGGCCTTGATACAGCCCCACAGTGAACTCCCTCAAAGAAAAGATTTGAATAGCAGGTGGGTTGGTTTCTGTGCTCAAGCCAGAACTGTGTACCTGACATGACCATAATGAGAGTTTCCCCATCTCACTGACTCATGCAGAGCCAAGAGTAGAAAGGGAAAAAAACATGTTTAAAACGCATCCACTACTGCAGTAACAGAATCTATGTGAGAGAAAAAAATATATATAAAAAGCTTAATAGGTTCTCTAGGGCGCATCGTTCCAAAACCAGCTGAGAGATCCTCCCAGTACAGCATGCCCAAACACTTCACCTTGGAGGTCTCTAACCAGATGCATCTCAGAAAATTCAAATATTTAAAAGAAGTTCAGTATTTCCCATCAGTTAGTTACAACAAGTGAAAATTTTATATATTGTAGACTCAAAAAAATATGTCATTAGAAGAACAGTATAAATACCTGTAAATGATTCAGCCTACTTAATACACACAACCACAATCATGGAGAAGACTGCTGACTGGACACTTGTATAGATGATTATCACTGAGTCTCTTCTCAAGCAGGATCATTGACTCTTTTCATAGAAGGTCATTAATATAGCACATCAAAACACGTTAATGGAAAGTTGACTGAAATGGAAAAGTGTGGTAGTAACAAGAAAAGTGTCCACAGGTAATAGGGACGCCTGCAGCCTTGAGAGGTTTGTTAAAAAAGAAGTTGATTCAAGAGCTTTGGAGAACGAGTGGACTGAGGCTGGGGTTTGATCTTCCTAAGATCAAACAAAGATCAGAGACAAAGTCAAAAGCATCTTACCTGGGTCAATCTAAAAAATGACTGGACTATTGTGCAGTGGTCCGAAGCCTTTCTTTGCAGATGAAAGTAAATTTCACTTTTTATTTCTAAATCAAGGTCCAAGAGTCTGGAGGGAGCGCAAAGAGGCACACAAGCCGAGGTGTTTGAAATCCAGAGTGAATTTCCTGCAGTCTGATGGTTTGAGATGCCACATCATCTGCCAGTGTTGCTGATGTTTGGCCCACTGTGTTTTATCAACTCCAGAGTCAGTGCAGCTGTCTGCAAGGAGGCTTTAGAGAGCTTCAAGTTTCCATCTGCTGACAAGCTTTATGAAGATGTTGATTTTCTTTTCCCAGCAGGACACGTCACTTTCACACCGTGCCAAAACTAGTACCAAATGGCCTGCTGACCATGTTATTACTGTGCAAGACGGGCCAGACAACTTGACCTGATGAGAAACACCTGATCCAATACAGACAAGCTATCAAAGTAGCATGGGCTTCAGAAACAACTCAACAGATCCACAAGCGGATTGCCTCCATGGCAACCTGATGCAGTAATTCATGCAACAATCCAGTACTGAGAGCAAGAACAAACACACTCTTCAGAAGTTGGACATTTCTGTATTTGAAATCCTTTTTTGATCGCGCTTAACTTTTCTATTAAACTGACATAACTGCATTTATGTTCATATATGGTAAGCCATATTTAAAGTTAACATAATATTTCAGTTTCAGTCTAATAAATATAAAAATTAAATTATGCATTCATTTCATGGTATCTTCATTTTGTAAGATACAAATTTATACATGAAATTAGATGCACTTAGCAAGCAGAGGTCACCACACTAAAGTACCAGACAGAGTACCATCTACTCTACAACAGCGGTCCCCAATCCCCGGGCCACGGACTGGTACCGGTCTATGAGTCGTTGGGTACAGGTCCGCGAGAGTTATGGCTCGGGTGTGAAATTTATGGTTTTCAGGGTTTTTATCATTAACTCGGTTTCCCTCAGTCTTTTCCAGTGTCTTATGAATAAAACTTTTTTGCTACCAGTACAGGTTTTATTTTGTTGATTAGTACAACAAATCCAAGACATCTTAAAGGCCAGTCGGTGAAAATATTGTCAGACATAAACTGGTCTGTGGCACAAAAAAGGTTGGGGACCGCTGCTCTACAAACAATTAATTTCACTGTCACGCTACTTAATGCACATTACATTAAGTAGGGGATTGTCAGTGGAAACAAATCTGAGTGAGATGACATGATGTGCATCGTCTCACCTGCTCGATGCTGTACCCAGCAGCCACAGAGGCTCCATATCCTCCAACAAATGTAGCCCCAGGCAGCAAATACAGGTAATTGTACTCAGGAGGGTCGGTGGGCCGTTTAAACATGTCCAGCATCCTCTGGGTGATCAGAAAACCACCTGCACAGGTGCAGAAATAAATGAATGAATTAGCCGTTTTCATTTGTTTGGGTGGGAAATTATTTATGTTCACTGAAGCCATTTTTGTGTCCAGTGTTGAATGTCACACCAGCAATGTTGATGGAGGAAACGAAGGCAGCAGCCAGAGCAAGACTCTCGGGCAGGGAAGAAGGTGTGAGACCTCCACCCATCAGCACCAGGCCTCCCACCGCAGTCAGACCTGACAGAAAAGAATTTGTTAACAAATAAAAAGGAATCACTCAAATATCACCACATCTATACAGATTTTCATGACTTTAATGAGTTCTGACCTGAGATGGCATTGGTGACGGACATGAGAGGTGAGTGCAGAGCGGGGGTCACACCCCACACAGTGTGGTATCCCACTATCCCACCCAAACCAAAGGTGGTGACCATCTGAGTGAAAGCAGCATTGGGCGAGATGATGCCTAGAGCCAGACAGGTAGACAGGCCTAGAGAGAGACAGAGCAAGGCAGTGTTGCTGTTGCCATGTTTGTGCTTTCCCTGCTGCTGTAGTTTCAAGTTTGGTTTCCAGTCCCTTCTTAACCATTGAAGGAATGGAATAACTGAATAAGACAAATAAACATGTCGTTTTATTACCAGCTATTATGATTCATAGTTTCTCTGAAAGAAGTGAAGCGAAATGTTTGAATATACTGAAAAATATATTCATCGCTGTGCTCAGTTACAGGGGGGCTTCCAAAGGTCACAGTAAGATCTGTTACAATGACTTGATTTAAAAATGGAAAAATTACAAAGTCAGACTGGAAAGTAAAGGATTTTTCCCCTCATGAATCTTACAATGAAATCCCAAAGAGACATGCTTAAATTGCAAATTGCTTTTCTTGTCCACATACAAAGGTTTCCAGCACATATCCATTATGTAGAAAAGCAGTCCCACTTTACATTTCTTAGTTTTTGGCATACTTGCCATACCCAAATGTTTCAGATCAAACAGATTTTAATATTGGATAACCTGAGTAAACAGGTTTTTAAGGGGGAAAAAGCCACCCCAACCTACCTGAAACTTCTATGTGAAAAACCACCTCCCCCCTAAATGTAATAACTGGTTGAGCCACCCTTGGCAGCAAGAACTGCAATCAAGCATGTGCAAAAACTGGAAATGGGTCTCTCGTGACTGTGGAGGAATTTTGGCCCACTCTTCTTTGCAGAATTGTCATTCAGCCACATTGGAGGATTTGAGCACGAATAACCTGTTTAACCTCCTAAGACCCAAACTTCATGGTATGCATTTGTAATTTCGCTTTGCCATTTGGGCTGATTGGGAGCTGATGAATGTAACAACAAAGAGTTATGCAATTTATTTTTTTTTAACTGATTTTTGTTTCTGAGAAAAATGAGAGCCACATATGAGGACATTCACATTAAATTTCGATTGAACAGTGGCAGCATGATGTCCTCGTAAGTGGATATCAGGCCCTTGTAGAGCAAAGTTTAGTATTTTGGTCTAGACAACCCAAAATGTGATGTCCACATATGTGGATGCCAGGTCCTAGGAGGTTAAGGTCAAGCATCTAAATCTGATTCAAGTCCACAATTTGATTAGACAACTCCAAAACCTTCATTTTGTTTTTTTAAGACATCAACAGATGGACTTTCTGGTGTGTTTTCAGATCACTGTCCTTCTGCATAACCCAAGTGTGCTTGAGCTTTGGGCTATAAACTCATGGCCAGACATTCTCCTTCAGGATTTTCTGGTAGAGACCAGAATTCATTGTTCCATCAGTTATGGCGAGTTGTACAGGTCTTGAAACAGCAAAGCAACCCCTGACCATTACATTACCACCACCATGTTTGATTGCTGGTATGATGTTCTTTTCATTAAAGGCTGTGTATGCCAGATGTAACTGGACTCAGATCTTCCAAAGATTGTTTTAACTTTTACCTGAAAGGCCAGGTAGGTTTGGGTAGCTTTTTTCCTTAATAAATGAAATAATCATTTAAAAACTTCTGCATTTACTTAAGTTATCTTTGTCTAATATTAATGTCACACTAACACAAGCCATTTAAACTAGGGGTGTCCAACTTGAGTCCTCGAGAGCTACTGTCCTGCTGCTTTTAGATCAGGGGTAGGCAACTTCAGGCCTCGAGTGCCAGTGTCCTGCAGGTTTTAGATGTGTCCTTGATCCAACGCAGCTGATTCAAATGGCTAAATTTCCTCCTAACAAACGGCGGATGAGGGCTGCCCGAAGAGTAAACTAAAGTACTGAATATCATGTCACTTATTTATGTGCAAATGTTTAATAACGAAGAACATTAAAACATTACTGCTGGCCACATGTCGGCAAAGTTATGTGACATTAGTGACGTTTGTACTAACTTGGTTTTAAAGCCTTTACTTTAAAATATACGCCGTTCAATAGCTGACCTTAATCTTACAGAGAATGATCAAAGCTCATGTAGAAACAAACAAAGAAATGAACAAAAGATTTTCTCCTTCATTTCTGTCAAACAAAGCTGTATGATTTAGTATCATGGTTGCTAGGCAACCTGGGCAGCGCAACGGAGGCTAGACCGTCCCATTTCACAAGCCTCGCACTTCCGGCCTTAGCGGTCTTTAAGTACGCGGCCCTTGAGGATCGTTGAGGCTGCGTACTTTAAGGCTGCAGACCCTGAATTGGGATACAGCCCATGTTCTCCAGAGGTCTGGGAATGAACTAATCATTTGATTCAGATGTGCTGACCCAGGGTGATATCTAAAACCTGCAGGACACTGGCACTCGAGGCCTGGAGTTGTCTACCCCTGTTTTAGATGCGTCCCTACTCTAACACAGCTGAATCAGATTGTTGGATTACCTCTTTTCAGCATGCCATCCATTTTGGCAAAGGTCTGATAACAAGCCAGTATTTGATTCAGGTGTGTTGGAACAAGGATGCGCTTAAAAGCTGCAGGACGGTAGCTCTCGAGGACTGGAGTTGGACACCCCTGATTTAAACCAAAAGATAGTGAAAATTGATATTTTACTTTAATTGGATTATTTGCATGCTTTAATTTCAGTACAAATTAATGTTTTACACAGAACAAATCCTCTCAGTGAAGCCAAATAAAGCAGTGCTAAATGTCCCAGAAGTCTGAATACTTCTGTGTTTGTGTTTAACCTGCAGTGTAGACACCAGCAGAGGTCATGGTGCGGTTGAAGGGCGAAACGGACGCCACTTTCTCGGCCTCCAACTCTGCAACCGTTTTCTGTTTCACCGGCGATGGCGGGACTGTTTTTGGAAGGGGTGATGGGAACATGTTCTTGCCTTCCTGAATGCACCAGAAAACACACAAGAAGACCAGAGTGAGGAGAGAGGAGTCCACAAAAGATTTGCGTGAGAAACAGACATCAAGACTTTCACACAGTGGGTGAGCTCTTGAACACGAACTCGTGGACGGCACAGGGGATTACGCTAAACAAAAAAGCAATCACAAACCAGTTAGCAGTGGTTTTGAAAGATAAATTCTCTTTTAAGGGGCTGAATAATGCTGAGTGTAACAAGAGGTAAGCTGATATGTCCTATTGAGGTTGCGTGCTTATTCTGCCATAAACAATGTGTCAAAGCTAAATTCCTGGAAAAGTGTATTTTGAAACGTTCATAACATTCTTGCTGGGATCCAACTTGAGCTATTCCCAGCTGGGACTCTGTTTTGGTACTCAATTGGCGCTCTAGTCAAGCATGACAGGATCTGACAGCGCATGCTGAGAGGGAAGGAGGGATGCCAGTGGGGATGGAAGCTGACAGGAGACAGTCACACGAAAAAAAAAAAAAACTCCACCTTCATAACAAGAGTCCCACGGATGACGTGGTCAATTGTTCCATAATCAAATTCTTCTTTGGGCTCATAGTGGAAGTATTCCTTGTCTGGACTAATGGCCTTCAGAAGCTTCAGTATGTTGTTTGAATATAGACTGCTGGCTTGGGTGGCCATGCGGCTGGGCAGGTCTGAGTAGCCGATGTGTGTTACTCCCTAGTTAACAAAAAAGTACATTATTCATACATAAATAAATCATATATATCCCAAATCAGAAATACATCTTTTGCATTCCTTAAAATTATCCAGTTTATCCAAATGTGCAAGCTAGGCCAAAACGTACCCTGTAAACATGCAGCTGTCCGGGCTTTGTGGTCTCGATGTTGCCCCCTGCCTCTGCAGCTAGATCCACCACTACAGAGCCATCCTTCATAGACTCTACAAACTCCTTTTTGATCAGTATGGGTGCACGCTTCCCTGAGTGAGCATAGGACCACAGGTAGAAAGGAATGAGATGCATCAAACAGCATCATGCTGTCTAACAAAGAGGATAGTCAATCCGTATTAAAGATGTAGTGACCCTCATGAAAGCGACATTATGGGGTTGATGGGGCTTAAGCCATAGACAGTATAGAAAAATTGGACGAGGCCACTGTGCCATCATACGTTGGTTAGTTAGATCTAGTTGCAAAGTCCAAAGCGGAGGCTTTTCGCCATCGCCACCTCTTTTGAAAGTGATGAGTGAGGGGCAGACTAGCAGACAATTTACTCAAGTGTCAACAGATAAAATTATACGTTGCTTATGTTTAGGACCAACTCCCACGAAGCCTACTGAGTCCTTAGCTGCTAGATTAAATAAAATAAGCCAACAGCGAGTGAAATTCTCAGCACACTTGCAGAGCAATATTTCATATGTTTATCTCTAATTGACGTTCAGTGTTGCTGTGGAAAAGATGAAATAAAAGCAAATAGTGATGAAACTTTTGATGCCAAACGATAAAGGCAAAAGTGGCTTAAAGTACCGATGTGACTCACCGGGAATCAGGGCAGTGCTGACAATAATGTCGACCTCTTTACACTGCTTGGCAAAAAGAGCCATCTCAGCCTCGATGAACTCCTTTGACATCTCCTTGGCATAACCGCCAACACCCTCGCCAGACTCTTTGAGGTCTACTTCTAAAGGCTCAGCCCCAAACGACTTGAACTGCTCCAGAGCAGCTGGCCTGAAAGTCAAGAAGCAGCCAGCCTATCAGCAAAATTCTGTCCATCATTAATAAGCCTGCAGTTTGAGGCGTTGCCAACCTTATACCTGGTATCAAACCCTCTGACTATGGCTCCCATTGACTTAGCTGCCCCGGCTGCTGCCAAACCAGCCACTCCACCTCCAATAACCAGGACCTGTTTACAACAGAAACATCCAAATGTACCAAGATTTCACTTCACACTTCATTTTTTATTTTAAGTATACTGAAAGGAAAGAAAACGCTGTACTGACTGTCGAAATAGATCATGCTTGGTTGAGTAAAACATAGACTATTACCTTAGCTGGAGGCACTTTTCCTGCAGCTGTAATCTGACCAGTAAAGAACCTGCCAAAGTGGTTGGCAGCCAGAACCACAGCCTTGTACCTACATAACAAAAACTCAAGTCACATTTACATTAACTAAACAAACAGATGAAATCTGGACTTAAAAATACATTTTTGTTTACCCAGCAATGTTAGCCATGGAACTGAGTGCATCGTAGCCTTGTGCAATGGTAACTCTGGGCACCTGATCCATGGCCAGCACAGTGCTCTGCCTCTGTGACAGCTTATTCATCAGCTCCTGGTTCTGTGCTGGATAGATGAAGCTCACCAGGGTGGATTTGGGTTTCAGGAGATCTACCTCACTCAAACTGGGGGCTCGAACCTAAAAAGAAAAAAAAAAAATCTATTTTCCACTCACAGTTAAATATAACTGACAGATATGTGGATCTAGTTTGCTTATGTAGCAGCAAATCAAAACATCAGTGCTCATTTTCACAAAGTATACAGATTACTCAAACCAGAGGAGAGTGGTTACTTTGACTGGAACATATCAGGAAGCTCAAAGTGATCATTGGTGTCAGATGCTGCACTGAGATGAGTCTATAGTATGAGGCCTTAAGAAGATTGTTGGTGATTACGGTCTCTGAGCTGTGAAGCTGCAAAGAAGAGTCTGATCTGCGGCCCAAAGCATGCCGGGTACGAACCTTAAGGACCAAGTCTGAGCCGAGGGCTCCCTTAACATCAGTAATGGTGGCTCCAGCATCTCTGTACTGCTGATCGGAGAATTTTGATTCGTCCCCGGCGCCGCTTTCCACCTGCACCCTGAAGCCCTGTTTGACCAGCGCCTGCACCCCAGCCGGAGACAGCGCCACGCGACGCTCATTCTGTAACGTCTCCTTAGGAACTCCAACCACCAGGTCCTTGTAGAGCACACCTGAGGTCAAAAAAACAAAACAAAAAGAAAAAGGGGGAAATAAAACAATGCAGCCGAGAGTGAAGAACTTGGAACTTGTCACACACAAAAAAAATATGCACAAGACATAAGTTTATCTTCTTTTACGCAACAACGCAGCAGGCATGCGCGTACAGCTGAGATTTGCGTTGCTGGAAACAGTGTCAGGTTACACATTTCTCTCCCTACATGGTGTAGTGACCTCGCCACCATGGAGACATTATTAGCAGGTGATTGGCACCAGGCCAGCACACACACAGAGGCCCTGCAGTCCTATGCAGACACACTCCAAAGTCAAACTTAAAAGATTTCAGCAACTCAAAACTTTGACGAGCACTCTGTGCCGTGTGCCTCGCACACAGCACAGGCTCCATACACAAAAGGCTGTCATCAGAATCAGCCGCACTGCTGTCAAGTTTTTACAGGTCACCTTTAACTGACCTCTCGTCCGCTCTCACATGTTAGCAGCTCTCACGAGCAAAGCCGCCGTCTGCTTTATAGCAGCTTTCCCTATTTTGAGAACATCTCTAGCAACCTGCTGCAAACAGTTTGTGATCTGCAGTGGAAGTTTTCCACTCCTTTGGCCGGCCGGAGCTTGTCCTTGAGTGAACCGTTACGCTCTCATTCCTCAAGTCAGACACGAGAAAGCACGCAAGCCCAGCCTGTCCTCTGTGAAGCAGAGAGATTTGTAAATTTCCTACCTCTGGAGGCCTTTTGGTCCCATAACACAGGGAAAGTCCTGAAATGCCTCCTTCCAGGGAACTTCAGATGGACCCCTCGCTGGGACAGAATGACAGAGGAGCTACAGATGCAGCGGAGAAGGGTCGACATGGCTGCTGAGCGTCCGCCCTGAGGCTCCTTCTAAGCTCTTGATTACGAACACAAACAAGGAGAAGCAGAGGTTGGCGATAAGGCGACACTACATCTACAGTCAAATAAAAAAGAACATAATTTTTTAAAAATACCCTCAAAGCAAGTCCCGGGCCCCCCTTTCCCCAAGTCACACACTCAGACTATGCGTGCTGCGAGGCCTACAAACAGCAGAGTGACATTTCAGCCGCACACACACATGCAGAGCACAGGGTTGATTACACACTCCAGGCTTCTCTTCGCGAGAACTGGAATTATGACGGCACAGGGGGGAAAGTGTGCCAAGTGTGGCCTGGTTGTTGTGAGCCGGAGAAGAGCAACCAGTGTGCAGATAACAAAGGGGGGGCTGGAGGGGGGACAGCTCAGATACAGTCAAGACTGGAAAAAATGTGGTGTTTACAAATGTTGGTCTGTCTTATATAAAGACAAATAATGCCACAACCAGAAAGACAAAACAAAACACATGACTGTGGAAACTTGTCATACTTTGGTTGATGTTTTGATTTCTGAGTCACAACAACGTTTTGCTGTTTACCTTCCCTCCCATTCATTCATTCATTCATTCATTCATTCATTTTACTGAATCACACTCAAATCACTGCTCCTCATTCTCCAGTAATCTAGTCACACACTCAAAGACCGGCTGATGGACTTGCTTGTTCTCACACTTGCCTTTCAGGTTTCCAGAAAGAGCGGGTTTCACAGCAGTGTCACCTGCGAGGTTCCTATACCCCCAAAATCCTTCCCGTCTGCTTGCAAGGAGAGACAGACGACCTTCCACAGTTTCCTTATCACTGCCGGACTATTTGAGTATAAATAGTAAGCCCACGTGACTTCAGTCATCACCACCTCTGAAGCAGCTAAACTCCTTCAGGCCCTGCGCAGGCTGATACACTGCCACACTCCCACAGAATTAAGGGCTGGATTAAGACGCCCGGGAAGGAAGACACTGGCTGGTCATTTTATTTGAGAGCGGATGAACCGACCGGCTATGGTCCTTACTGTGCAATAAAGTAGCTGTTAAAACAGTATCAGTAAGAACAAACACTTTCAGTCTATCTTGGGCACAAGTAATTGGGGACTACCTGGTGTCGGTGTTGTTAATTAGGCCAGTGAGCATTTTCGTTTCTGCACACAAGGTGACGCCAGAGAGTCAGAGAACGCTGTCCCACCTGTAAATGGTTGGACGGCAAAAACTATTACTGCTCCCTCTCTTTGTTAGTCCCTGTCACGTGATAATGCAATCTTATCGGTTTATAAATTTGTATTTACATTTATATTTACATAAAATCCCATTATTGCATTATAGATAGATAGATAGATAGATAGATAGATAGATAGATAGATAGATAGATAGATAGATAGATAGATAGATAGATAGGAACAATTAATAATAATGGTAATTACGGGAATAAAATCATTATTATATTATATTATATTATATTATATTATATTATATTATTCTTTTTTAATGTTTACTTGATATTTGAGGAATAAACTCAGTACAAAACATGTAGCCAAACATTTATTCACACAATAATAGGTCATTTTTAGCAGGTAGGGTTTTTAAAGTATCTTATCCATAGTTTTCTAATGATTGTTGTTTATGGCAAATTCTTTTTCACTTATTTTCATTCCAATCCTTAAACCTGACCATTTTCAGAGAAGTGTTTTTTGTTAAGCTAACCTAACTCTGACTTATGAATCATTCAAACATAAAAAGGCAAAAAAAGAAAAGAAAAAGCATAAAAAGGCACCTTACTCAAGAGATGAACCAGCGTTGTGCCTACACATTACAGACAATTTAGCAAAGAACCGATTTCAAATCTTTTCTTTGGAGAGTTTAGACCAGCAGCCTGTCACAAAACACATCATTTGTTCTCATTTGTTCGGTTGAATTTATGAATTAAAGCCAAAGATAACAAGTTTGACAGGCATAAAATTAGATCGACAAGTGGAGAACAACAGAAGAAGTGACAGGCCTAAAAAGAACAAAAAAACAAATGCAGCAGACAAATTATATCTAAAAAATAATGTCCTTAAGAAACGGGGGGAAACAGCAAAGGCCTCACACAGGACGTGAGAGTTTCATGTGACCATTCAGTTGCTTGGACCTCTAAATTATTGAAGCAGTGTGCAGAACAAAAGGCAGCCAACATCCAAAGAAGAGCTTTGAATGTCTGTCTAGAAGCCTGGGGAACTATTCCTGAAGACTACGTAAAGAAATCACAAGAAAACCTGACTAAGATAGTTCAGACTGTGTTGAAGAATAAAGATTCCTAAACATTCCAAATATTGACTTTTATGTTCACGAAAATTTTAAAAACTGTCTTTGTCTTATATACTGTATTTCCTAGCAGAAGACTTTTACATAGTAAAGTATAGACGCGGAAGATTAGCGTCACCTCACGCAGGAGGCTGTTTTGGTTGGCCCTGTTATTTTAATGCCACATGGATTTTGTAAACAGTAAAGTAGGAGTTGATATGTTCTGTGTAGTATATAGTTGGTATTATCACCCATTTTATTTCTGATTGTTTGGCTGCTGTCGGCTGGTTTCAGCCGTTTCCGGTACTTAAACCTCTTTGGCTTAGACCCATCTTAATCAGAGTTTTGTCCATTTAGCGCCGCTAAAAGAAGCTCTAACGGCTAGCATGTAGCATGTAGCCTCGGTGAAGTTTTATGCTGCCTCTGAGTTTCTGCTTCGTCTCTCTGCTTCACTAACGTTACGTGCGTGTCTGTCTCTATTTCCCCATCAGGTGGAGTATGGAGCCTCTGAGGCTGCTTTCCGTGGATCCATCAGACCGGGGCTCTCAGAGATGCAGGCTTGGTCCGGGCATGATGTCGGCGCTGGGTGTGCACCTGGGCTCCCCTCTGCTGGTGTCTGTCTCCGGAGGAAGCTGCCTGTGCACTGCCTGGCCCCGGGCTGACTTGGCAGAGGGCTTCCTGCAGATGGACCTGAAATGTTTCTCCCCCAGTCTTCTCTCTGAGCTCCCCTCGCACCTGAGCCTGGACCCCGCTCAGCTCACACCTGTGGTCTGCTCCAAACTGAAAGGCGTCAGGATAACCGTGATAGTCCAGAGTGTCGATTTCAGGAAACGCACACCGCATCGCCTTGTTCATGAGCTCGTAAAAGACACGCTGAAAGGTGTTTGTGTCCATGATGGGTTTTTAATAAACCTGGAGGATTTCGACACAGAGATCAAATATGTTGTTATTGAAAGCATAAGTCCAGAGTCGGATAGTGCTGGATTCATCACCTCGAAGACTGCTGTTGAGATTGCTGGCGTCCAGACACTCCGACATTACAGGAGTCAGCTGCAGGAGCGGCACACGGTGCAGCTGGGGGGGCTGGAGGAGGTGAATCAATTTAAATGACACCTTACAGCATTTTCTTTCCCACTGTACAGCACCTAATGTGTGTGGGCTTTTTGATTGTTTGTTTGGTTTGTTTGTTTGTTTGTTTGTTTGTTTTTTTACAACATTTTAGGTGTCTGCATCACTTAGAGAGATGCTGAAGCTGCCACTTCTCTATCCAAGCACACTGAGCTCTCTCGGTGTATCCTGTCCCAGAGGGGTGCTTCTGGTGGGGCCTCCAGGTGTAGGCAAAACCTTGCTGGTCCGCCAAGTGGTGGGTGAGGTGGGAGCCAGCTTGGTGGTGGTCAGAGGGCCAGAGGTAAAAAAGACGATACTAATCACACCTCATCATAATGTTGATGCCGTCTAATGTTCCTCGTAATACACGAAGCATTTTGCATGTAAATGCATTACCAGTAATTCTGAACAATAATTTCAGGTGGTGGGGGCTCGGCCGGGTGAGAGCGAGGAGACGCTGCGGGCCGTGTTCGAGCGTGCTCGATCGGCAGCAGATGAGGGTCCCTGTGTGCTGTTCTTAGACGAGCTGGACTCTCTGTGTCCGAGGAGAACCAGCTCGTCGGCACCGGAGAACCGGCTGGTTGCTCAGCTTCTCACACTCATGGACGGGATGAATCAGTCTGACCGCTTCCTCATCGTCGGAGCCACCAACCGGCCCGACAGCTTAGACCCAGCACTGCGCCGGCCAGGAAGATTTGACAGAGAGGTGCGTGTCCGCTCACTGTCACGGATCCAGTGTTTTTAATTTTTCTTGAGAAAGATGACATTTGATGACGTTTGTAATTCTTCAATTGGTTTCAGCTGGGTTTTTTTTGTTTGTTTTTTCTGATTATAAGGCAAGATGTACCTTTTTTACTTTTATATAAAATAAATGTCCAGGTCGGTGAGTTGGTGCAGATATGTGTACGTGAGTCGTTAGTCTCTGAGTGTTCGCCTTTCCCACAGATTATAATCGGAGCTCCAACCTTGCAGCAGAGAAAGGCCATCTTGTCTGTCCTGTGTGAGAGGATGCCTGTGTGTCCCAGTGTGAACCTGACAGCGCTTGCACAAACAACTACAGGCTACGTGGGAGCAGACCTCAGTGCCCTGTGCCGGGAGGCCGCCATGCACGCTATACGGGAAGACTCCAAAGTAACCACAGCGACCTGTCACAGCGAAACAAAACACTAGTTTTTGCTTTTTTGCTACAGGAACGACTCACTTTATTGCAAATTGTGCAGCTGTGTTGTAATTGTAAAGTCAAAGTTGAAGCCTGAATAAGAATCACATTTAGAAATTCATCTCAAAAGGCTCACGGTGAATGTGTTCTTTAGATGTGTGAAAGATTACATAGGAAATAATAGGGAGACTGAGTGGATGACAGCTGTAAAAACCTGTTGCTGTTTCTGTCACTGTCTGCAGTGTTCAGGGGAGCAGCTGGTGAGTATGAAGCACTTTCATGAGGCTTTGAAGTCGGTGCGTCCCTCTTGCCTTAGGAGCAGCATGGGCAGGACGGAGCTCTCTCCGGTGACCTGGGAGCAAATTGGAGGCCTGGATGACGTCAAACTCAAACTAAGACAGGTAGCTAATTGAGTGGCTTTGCTCAAAAATGCACATTTATGTATTCGGAGAAAAAAACCTTATTACTGGAGGTTTGTTTTCCCTCATTGTCTCCACGTCAAAGAGCATCGAGTGGCCGATGGCGCACCCTGAAGCCTTTGTTCGTCTAGGTCTGTGTCAACCTCGAGGTGTGCTGCTGTACGGGCCTCCGGGATGCGCAAAGACGACGCTTGTCAAAGCTGCCGCTACTTCCTCCAACTGTGCCTTCCTGTCTGTCAGTGGCGCTGACCTCTACTCTCCCTACGTCGGAGATTCAGAGAAGGCTTTAGCTCAGGTTCTTCCTTTTTATAATCTCGAACAGATGAGCATTAATGATTGTGTCCTCCCTTGTGTTTCGTCCACTAAGCCCTGCGTCTGTCTGTCCCCATGCAGCTGTTTCATCAGGCCCGGGCCTGCGCTCCAAGCATCCTGTTCCTCGATGAGATTGACTCACTGATTGGCTCGCGGTCACACAGTCAAACACCAAACAGCGTACAGACTCGTCTTCTCTCTGTGCTCCTCAATGAGATGGATGGGATCGGCCTGAAGACTCATGAGAGGAGAGGGACGGAGAAGATCTTCCAGGCAGAGGGAGTCGAGGAGAGTCTCACACCTGAGCAGGTCAGCTTCTGGTTCTTCTCTTGAATTTCCAATTTGTTTTGTTTCATTTTGCTTTCGTGGCACACAGGTGAATGTAAAAATAGCACAGATTTTTTCAGGGGTAGACTTCAGATGTTTGGGGTTGACATCTATTGATCTTTGGCTTTACCCTTTTCCTATCGCCCCCAAAATTTCCACATTTGCTTGTAACAGCTGAATTTTTAAAAGTTTATTTTTTTTTTTTTAACCCTATTTTGAGGCAAACTCGTAAAGCTGATTCTGTATAAATGGTTTTTGCTGTTACAGCTTTCCAAAGTAACTGCCCTGAAGATCAGTCAACACTATCAGTCGGTTTCTTAATGAGTGAGGTAGATGTGTGGCGGTCATAATAAGAGCTTTTTGAATTCAGATACTAAAGGAAGTAACAAAGATGCGCTAAACGCTCCTTTATTACAGCTTTTAGCGGAGGACACACTGGAGCATCCTTTATGAAAGAGGACATAATACCATCCTGCAGTTCATTGTGACACACCATCCATCCATCTGTTCATAATTTAATCAACACTTTATGTGCTTTAACTGTTTGACAGTTGGACTGCCAGGAAGTGTGCAACAAAGATGTAATGGTTGTAGCCGCCACAAACAGACCTGACTGTTTAGACAGCGCCCTCCTCAGGCCCGGCAGACTTGATCACATCATTTATGTCCCACCACCAGACCATGAGGTAAAGGACTTCTCAAAACAGGACAAAATATATTACATATACCAGCAATGTTGTAAGAAAGACTTACAACATGAAGAGGTCATTTAAAATAAAGTAACCGCGCCTCTCCTGTCAGCGTATCTGTGTTTAATGACCCTCACTTTCTAATATTTAGGCTCGACTTGCTGTCCTGAAGGTGTGCACAAAGCGTATGCCTGTGGGTGCCGATGTGCGGCTGGAGGATCTCGCAGCAAAGACCGAGCTTTTCTCTGGAGCTGACCTGGAAAATCTTTGCAAAGAGGTGACATAAACTTATGAAATGAATTCTTAGACTTGTAAAATGTAAAATCCTTTCTTGGCGGATAGATTTGAAATAACTGAAAATATCTGTTTGTTTTGCTTTTGTTTTTTTCCTCAGGCTGCTCTTTTGGCATTGCTGGACGGGAACATGGAAGCCTCAGACATCAAACACACGCATTTCCTGCGATCCCTCAGCAAAATGAGCTCCTCTCTGACTGCACAGCAGATCCACAAATATGAAACTCCTCCCCGATGACACACATAATGTTTGACTGATCTTAAAATTGTATCATTACTCAAATATTGTTTTAAAATAAAATAAAAAATTCTAAAATTTGACACACTCTCTCCCTTTTAGTCATTTCAAATAACATCCTTTTTGAGATCGGCTCGAAACCCAACCACCAGTTACTGACCTTCACTTTTACAACATGGCCATGGGAGGGTGCTGCAGACTTAGAAAATATATTGATCATCATCTATAGATGGGTTAACCTCCAGTGGTGCATTTCAGTACAGGAAACTCTCTCTGTGTACGTGCTTATCACCTCGTACAACCTCTTGTCCCGCCTCCATCTCATGAGCTCACACCGTGTCGCACTTAAAAGGAGTTCCCAGCAGCAGGTAAACTGTCACAACATAGCTGCGTGTGAGACTGCTCCTCTTCAGTTTTGCAAGTGGATGCTTGAAGCCTTAGAATAACCACAGTTGAGTGGAAATACACTTAACTCCTCTTTGAGTGCTTAAAACCAATCAGAAAGATGTCTGGATTTTTCCAAATGTTGAGAAAAAGGAAGGAGGTAAGATCATCATCATCATTATTATTATTACTCTGTTGCGTTGAGTTATATCCTGTGTGGGGGGGCATTGTGTGTTTTAATTTGTTGGATTGTTTTTTGTGCTGTAGCTCATCCCTCTGATAGGGTTTATGGCTTTTGCTGCAACAGGAGCCACCTCTGCATCGATCTACTTTCTGCTCACTAAACCTGACGTTATGTGAGTGTTACAAAGCTCTTTCTCCTTTATTAAAATAATGCATTTGTCTTATGTTTTTTTTTAGATTCATTTGCACTTCTATCTTACTTTCACAGCTGCTTAAACTCTGTTGTGTACAAATACTTAAGAATGCATTTAAATTTACTGTTTATAGTTTGAATAAGACCAGCAACCCAGAGCCATGGGAGAGGCTGGACCCGTCAAAGCCCCAGAAGGTAATGTAATAACATTGCAGAGCACTTAATAATGTTTATATTCTGGCTAATAAGCCTTCCGGTTCTTATCAGCACCAAAACATAAGCAGACTCTCCTCCTGCAGCTTCAATCTGCTGAGTCATTGAAGAAAGAATTTTATCATTAACGCCGGTCATTAATGTCATCGAGAGAAAATAAATTACCACAAGTAATGGCACAGCCCCGGTGCGGCCACATCATTAAGTCTGTTCAGTGTAACACTTATAAATAGGTCAGACGAAGCCTCGTCATGTTTTTTTTCTTTTAAATTTCTGGCATTTCATTGCAGCTCATCACCATCAATCAGCAGTGGAAGCCCGTGGAGGAGCTGGAGATCGTGAAGAGCCTCACAAAGTGAAAGAGCCCGGGTTTCTCCCGAGAGTCTGACGACACGCCTCCGCTCCCTCCCCCCCCATTAGTCTAACAGAATCGTTTCTGCACAAACTAGGATGCTTTGACACTCAGTGTGCGGAAATGCTTCTGCTCAACTGGTGGGGTTCACCCTGCTCTGTACTGACCTTTCTCAAGGACATCCATCACATCACACCACAATAGGCAAATATGGTAACTGACGACCGTGCAGCCTTTGAGTCCGAGGATGATAATGTTATCTTTCTCTGGGTCTCTGTCAGTATATATTATTACAGAAGTATATATCATTGAATTTATTTTACCAAGGTTGGTGGTCCACGTGTTCTTGCTGTAGATGTGAATGTACGATAGTGTTTTAATGGAAAAGACACAGAATGTTGATTTATTTTGTAATGTACTGTACAGTGATAATAAATTATTTTAAAAATTTTCTGTCCCAGTGCTGCTTTTGTGCTTTATTCAAACTAACGTATTTAAATGTGCTGTCTGCTATAAAACTATAAGCATCATTTAATTCTGAGAGTATGTTTGACCTAGAAATCCATTATGAAGTTAAATGTAGCCAAAAGAGATGCCACACATGGTTAGTTTTAAGCTCTTGTGCATTTTTCTTATAACAGCAGCTTCATGACATCAACGCTGCTGTTTTTCACACCAAACATGCCAACTCATCAAAACAGGAAGGGTGCAGGTGTTACTAATAAGCTTAACTAGCAATACGAGAACCCCGGGGCTAAAAGGCAGCTGAATGGAATTCAGTCTCATTATTCTAATGTGTTTGCACCTGATGTCCACATGCTATCTGTGACACGTCCTGTAAAATATCTCATTAAAAAGGCAGAACACCAAAAACGGTTCAAAACTCACCTTTACACTTTTTCAAGTGAACATAGGAAATTTAGGGCAATCAAAATAAAGGAAGTTCCCTCTTAACTGATGAGGGACATTTTCCAAAATAAACACACTGCTAAAAATAAACCTATTAGCTAATTTATAAAATTAGAGATGCAAGCAAATGGGTCACGGGAGCAGATCTGCACAGGCAGCAAGAAATTAGCCGGACAGCCAGGCTGGACCACAAAATCCACTGTTGGATTTTTAAAAGCTTTACTAAGATACTACGAATCGCTGTTGCACACAGCCTCTTTCACATAAGCTGGTTATCTTTTTCCAGCACACTGGTTATATAAGGAACATTCATTTGGGGGGTTTAAAGCTCCTCTTAGGCCTGTGTGTAATGAATTAAGAACAGAAAAAAAGGATGGCAACAGAGTCCCAATGGTGATGTATGCAATTTTCCATCCTCCCCCCTTCCCATTCCATCCCCACCGTTAACCTTGCAGCTCCATTCCAATGCTTCCCAGGTGTCACATGACCATTATACACAAAATCCAACAATGCTCAAGCAGAAAAGTAAATAGAGATAGAGGCTAATAATCTCAATATCTATGAAAATAATAACAAATAACAAATAAACAATGATAGAGATATATATATATATATATATATATATATATATATATATATATATATATATATATATATATATATATATATTACAGTATAATATTATAAAAAATAAATATAATATTATATATTATATCTTGTTGCTTTTAAGATAATTTGAATGTGGGTAATTTCATCTTATTTCAAAAGTTTTGCCAAATTCCAACAAGCACAGAGCCAGGTGCATGCTGATGGAGCATGTAGAGGTGACCAGCATCATGGTACCATTCTTTTAGCAGCTGTTGGTCAAACAAACAAGCCCCTATGGTAGTGCTTTGTGAGCACGGGGCAGGAAGACATGTCTGTATTTATTTTAAGCTAAGCTAAAGATATGATAGCCGAAGCTTCAAAGTGTGCAGGCGTGAAATAATACTCTGTTTAAAAAAAAAAAAAAACATTTACGTGCTGGAATATTTTGACTAAGAATTGTTGATTTGGGGTTTTTTTTCTCTGTATGGTGAAAATAATGCTGTGATGCTGACTAAGAGCAATGTACAGGTCTTCTTATTATCACACAGCTACATGAGCCCCTTCCTCTGTTTGGATGAGTGAATCCTTCCTGAAAGGATAGCCTTAAGAATATGTCATAAAAAAAATACTCCCCCACAAATAGTTGGATATGAAAGGAACAGGTGTAACTAGTAACAGTCAGTGGCTCTGTATTCAAGCATAACTGAAAAACATGCCAGCTTGGTACAATAGCAGCTTTTTGGGACATGGCGTGGTGCCATTATGGGCGTTATTAGACCCACCTGTCGTTTTGCAGCAGTGACACGGAAGATTCCCTCAATTTCCTCAAGCAGCCACTGTCTAGGTTTTGATCATATTACATGATTTCATAACTAAACTGTTTGCCAAGCTTTGCCAAAGCTTGCATGCAATTGTATAGGTGTGTGTTTGGGTTTTTAAGCATTTGTCATCTGAGCAATTTTAATCCACAGCAACTGAGTAAACAATCTGCTGCACAAGACGCTCAGACTTAAAGTTCAGCATTAGACGGCTGTTTAGAATTGTTTAGGATGAACTTTTAGGATTCCATTTTGTTTTTTTCACCATCTAATCTCCACTCATCTGCTCCTTTTATGACCGAGTGGGCATTCAGTGCTCCCATTGTGTTTCAGCATAACAGACAATCCTCTTAACACCCATACTGCATCTCATAAAAGAGCGATAACACCAGAAAGTGTCCGTCCTTTCAAGGCACCACGTGCCCTTCCACAGCCTGCTGAAACAGTGATGGTCCTTAAGGATGAGTCTTATGACTTATTAACCACTAAACAAAGAGAAAGTAAGCAGACGAGTAGTGGGTTTTGTTTCCTGGTCTGTCTGGGCTGCGCTTATTTTTCAGGAAGTTCATTTTCTGCTTGGTTTCAGTTACATGTTGAATTATTAACGCACATGTCGCACATCTTAAAAAACATTTCCTTCCTCTGTTTCTCTGATGCTACATGTGCCGTGAGAGGTGTATATATATATATACTACACATACTGTGGACAAGCGCCAACTTGCACTGAGGCTGCCGGCTACAAGTGCTCTCATGTCAAATATAGGCTACTACAGGGGCAGAGGTCACACACAACAGTCACAACATGCTTCTTTTATCAGGTAAGGGGAGCGCAGCTGAAAGCCTATTTAGGGGAACAATGACAGAAGAGGAAGGATATTTTGTGTCTCTGTGTGTTTGTGTGCGCGCTCGTACGTGGTGTTGGAATTTGTGTACGTGACTATGAAACACATCACGACACCACAAATCATGTGACGTCCAAGCAAAGCAGGTATTGTTTGCAGGGCACGTTAAAAAAAATAAGAGATGGAATTTCCTCCTCAGCTAACAGGGGTACAACTTTAAGACTTAAAAAGTTACCTTCTGCCACTTGTTGTCTCTGAATTAGTATTTTTTTAAAATGCATGTGTGTGAGCTTGAGTGTGATATGCTGCGACTGTAGTAGTTGGTTGTAACAGGAGAGAGATAACAGCAGCGTTTTATGGCCCCCTAAAGTAAGGTAAGGCAGACAGGTACATGCTGTAAACAGTTCTTCCTTTGCCAGACTGCCTTTGGTTCACTGCTTCAGGGGTTTTTGATAAAGAAGCTGTTGCCTGGAAACTGGGGCACTCCTAGATTTTTTTGATATTGTCAGTACTTAACCTCTGATATGTCTACATTTTAAACATTAACTTTGCTCTGTGTATAAAAGCCTCTAACAATGACTCTTTTGATGCTCCATTGCATAATTATGAGTAATCTGGAGTATGTTTGTCTATTTAAAGCTAGATATTCACAAGCACACACTGTGTGTCAACATATTATAGGGTCCATTCAATAATACTTATTTATATTCTAGTTTTTCAGTTTCATTCTGTGAAGACAATAATGGCTCCGTGTAACAACAAGGCATTCATTCAACACCACTCTGCACTGTCATGCTGGTAAAGGAAGTTTTGCTGTATAAACAATAGATTCACCGTCCACCCATCCACCTATCTGCTCATCCATCCAATTAAGGGTTGTGGGAGGGGGGTGTGGGGGTGGGCTGGAGCCTATCCCAGATGTCACTGTGAAAGAGGTGTGGCACAATGCGGACGGGTTTCTAGTCCATCACAGGGCTGTTCACCACAAGGAAACATATCCTTTCGTTGTTTTTAGAAGTGCACCACCTAGCGTTGAACAGTGAGTGTACACTTACTGGCCACTTTATTAGGTACACCTTGCTACTTGTTGTGTCAAAAAGTAATCGTCTGAAAAATTAATTTTTGAATTGCTGTGTGGGGTTTTTTAAATGTCTAATATCTTTATTTATATTGGTAAATAAATAAAGTATAATATTATACTGTAATAAACAGGATTCATGAAGAATGTATATAAAAAGAAAATTTTGCAAGTATCTTCACAACTCTGCGTTCTTGTAAATTATCAATCACTTAAGTTATCTTTATAAAACTTTTTGTTGTTATATGTGTTATATATTCTGCCCTCTTGGCCAGATCTCTCTTGAAAAAGACATTTTTTATGTCAATGAGACTTTTTACCTGGATAAGTAAATAAAATGAAAGAGTCACTTTGTCAGAAACTGATTGCAGCTTCTACCCATGATAGGAATGTTCTTTCTGGTTCAACATGACTTAATATTATCATGAGAGTTATGTTTAGCATATTGTTTTTTTCACAGATTTTAGGCCATTTATTCATAGTCATTTATTACAGTTTCAATTCTCAAATCCCTTTTTTGGAACAACATCCAGGATGAACCTTCAGAGCAGCCTTAATTCTTCATGGCATAGTTTTAACAAGGTGCCCAAGTTATTCCTCAACGAGTTTGGTACATAGTAGCATGACAGCACCACACAGTTGCTTCACACTTCCATGATAAGAACCTACCTGTTCCAACACATCTCAAAGGCACTCTATTGGCTTGAGATCTGGTGCTTGTGAAGCCATTGCTATGATCAAGAAACCAACTGGAGATGACTTGAGCATGGTGGAAGCAGCCAACAGAAGATGGGCACACTGTGGTCATAAACGGCTTGATAACAAAAAGATTGAGGTAAGCTGTGGTGCTTAAATGGTCCAAAGTGTACCAAAGAAATATCTCCCACACCACCAGTAGCCTAAACGATTAATCCAAGGCAGGATGAATCCATTGTTATATGTAATTTATCCTAATTCTGACCCTGGCATCCAGTTGTATCAGCAGAAATCTCATCAGACCAGACATTTTTTTACGATTTTCTGTTGTCCAGTTTTGGTGAGCCTGTATGGAATTTGTATGTTATCCTCGTGCCAGCAGGTGTTCCCTGTTAACTGGTGACTCTAAAGTGGTCATGGATGTGAGACTGATGAAGTTTTGATGAACTGTGCTGTACAAATGCATTCAAATGTAACATTTTTTACTGTGAAGCACTTTGGTGTACCCCCCTGGTCATAAACGTGCTATATAAATAAAATTGTATTGTATTATATTGTACCTACTCTAAATGGCTAAATCTAAACTAAATCTAAAGATTGAGTTGTGAAAAAAGTCACTTTTTCATATTTTAAATGTTATTCTTTATAAGTTAGTTACTTTCGTGTAGTATGAATGGCAACAGGTTAGATCTTAATGAATAGGAAAACTTTTTAAAAGTTTTTAAAATACAGTTAAAAGTCCAAAATCAATCCTCTCAGTCAAATTTTACAAAGCTGTACAGTGGGCCAATTCTTGCCCCTGGGCCTTATGTTTGACACCCACAGTCTTGACTATGGCTACATGCCCAGAGTTGCTGACATGTGATTGGCCAATTAGCTAGTATTAGCAACCAGCAGTTGAATAGATGTACTTAATGAAGTCAGTGTACACCTAAATGAGGTCTGTATTGAGCTACAATGTTTCTAACAAAGATTTGCAACTTCTATATTCAGGCTTCTTAAATTTCCAGTTCTCTCTCTTTTTTGTATGAGTAATATCATTCAGAATAAAATATTACAATTTCACAATTAGCAACAGAAAAGAGATAAAGAAAAGTTAACATTTGCCTCTGCTCACTGCAGTTCTAACTATTATTATGCTGCCTTGTGAGCTCGGTTTGTCAAGAAAATCATGGCAGAAACACAAAAAAATTAAAACATTTTATTACAAACAAAAACAGTGATACCGTTCCTGAATTTCCTTGGTGATTAATATCAGAGACATGGAAAGGTTTACGCACAACCCCCCCACAGCCTCTTAACAAGTGAAAGAAAGAACATTTTAAAGATCATGACTGGCAAATCGCAACCTCCTCCATCAAAACAACACAACTCTGAAATACTGGGCATACACCTGTCTGTGTTAAAATACTGTCAGTTGATGATATGGAAAAGAAAGTGGAGTATATAGGATGGATGATACCATGCTGAAGCTATCCGTTTTAGCACGTCCCCTTAGTTAAAGTCATGATTTGATTGTCAGTGGCCTTCTCATCACAATTGAGAAAATGTCAGTATCAAAAAAAGCCAATTAACTTTAAGTGATGGTAATTTTAGTAATTTAAGAATTTCTAAGGTTATTTATTCTCTTAAAGTCTGCCTTTTTACAGACATCAGCTAAATAACATGAAAGCTCCAAAGCACATAATGAGCTATACTGTCTCCTGAAGGGATGCAGTGGTGCAGGTTTTGCTCACTTATTCCACTTGTAAAGAGTACAGTGCCTCACTCTGACCAAATATCTTGTTAGACATGAGGTATGTCAGCTGACATGCTTTGTACGGTAATAAAAATCATAATGTGCAGTTCTAACAAACGGTAAGATTTACATCTTATAACAAAGCATCAGTGGTGACAAATCAATCTATAAAACAAAAAATAAAAAGGTTACATGGTTTAGAAGAGGCCTTGATGGTGAATTAAGGGCAAGTTTTTGTCATTTGACTCAGGTAAAACATTCAACTCCCACTTCAAAAGCTTTGCAAGCGTGAAGACGTGAGGCCCCCAGAGGCTGTAGATCTCTCTTAATTAGATCTGTTGTTATTCCTCTGCCTGTCCTTTGGCACCCCTCTTTTTCCAGTTACATCAGTGTGCTGTGGATCCTGCTGTGGCATTGAGCTGCAGCAGCGCTGTTACATTCAGGGCTCTCTATATATTGCGTTCTCTGCCATCCGTCACTGTGTGATGAACTGCTGACCTCCCTCTTTAGGCGCTAGCCTCCTGGCAGTTTGTGCAACTGCGTGCCACCCTCTGCCTGTGTGTCTGGATCTGCACTGTGCACCTGGTGAGGCCGTAGGTGTGAAGCAGCATGTGACGCGCCTTTGCCTGGACCTCCTCCCAGTTGTTAGCACTGGAGGGCGCTGTGCACACAAAGAGACCTTTAAATATATTATATATATATATATACACACACATATACAAACAACAACAACAACAACAACTTGCAACTAACAAACAAACAGCTTATGATAATTAGGGCTGGTGACGCCAACAGACTGGCTCTGTGATTGGCTGCACACTGGACACCGTTTAAACTTTGGTGGAGAAATTATGCATCACGGATAATCCTGTCCACCGTCTGTACCACTTACTGGACAGGAGGCGTTTTCTCCTCTCAGATTCATTCAGCTGTGCTGCCGTGAGGACAGATGCAGGAAATCTCGCAGTAAGTCTAGACATTGCAACACATCTGTCTGAGCAGTATACCAACATGACCAGGCTTTTGATCGACAAACTTAAAAACCTCAGTCAGAGGTGAGGGGTGTGACAACAGCAGTTAGCAGCTTTCTTTGTTACTCCAGGCTTTCTGCTTCTGGCTCTGGGCATGCTTACGTCACATTAAATTCATCTGATCACAAACACATGCAGAAGAATAAATGTAATAGTATATTTACACTAATGTGTTCTTTTTAACCTGCATGCACTTAAACATTAATGGTTACTCGGCGCATTCAGCTCTGACACTATCCCATAGCCTAATAAAGAAGAGAACTCGATTTGTTGTGTCACCATATCAAAGTGAAATTAATTTTTGATGATGAATAACCTAAAACTGTAACAGATCAGTTTTCTAATGTGTGCTGCAGTAGCTGCAATTCCAACAGCAGAGGGAAAAAAATAAAAGAGCCATCATCGAAGTTAATGTAAATTAAAGTGACAATGTGATGCTCTGTTTGTGTTGCCACAGCTGGGTCACATTTTGGCTGTGTTGACCTCTACAAGATGCATCTATATGTATTCCTGCAGCAGAGAATCCATTCTGAAGAGGATACCGTGAATAAAAGAATCAGTGAAAATGTGGCACTTCCAGTTTCAGTTTACTTCCAGGTGATTTTAACCTGAAACTCTGAACACAATCTGCTCCTGACCATGTTATGTGCTATGGTAATTTAATTCAGTTTAATTCAGAACCTACAACAATACAGAGAAATCCCCCAAAATCAAACAACTCCCTATGAGCAACCACTTAAAGAAAGTGGGGAGGAAAAACTCCCTTTTAACAGGAAGAAACCTCTAACAGAACCAGGCTCAGGGAGGGGCAGCCATCTAGGAAGTGTTAGCCGACACACTGTGGAGGAGAGTGAGAGGTTAATAATAATGAATGAATGCGGAGTGGTGTATAAACACACAGAGTGAAAAGAGGTGAGTGAAGAAGAAATACCCAGAAGCCTACAGCTATTGAAGCACCGTGACTCTTAACACTTTATTAGTTAATGGAGGGTTCATGGTCACCTGATCCAGCCCCAACTATGAACTTTATATTAAATTAAAAAAAGAAAAGAAAAAAGGAAAGAAAGAAAGAAAAGAAAGTTTCAAGCCTAGTCTTAAAAGTAGAGAGGGTGTCTGTCTTTCGAATCTGACCTAGTCAAGTAAAAAGATTTCCAACCTGCACCGTTACAACACTACAACACATAACACACACAGACACTAAACTGCTTTACTGCACTGAACTGTATTCTGTTTTTACTTTGTTAAATCGGACAATTTTACACATTGTATTCTATTGAAGTGAAGTGGAACTCTATTGTAATGCTTTACATATTTGCATAAGAAGCCAAAGACCCCAGGAGGGGACACGAATCCCTCTGGGGTTGTGTCAGGATGGTGTAAAACCTCTGCCAAATCAAACATGCAGAGCTACCCACTATTGTGACCCTTTCCTAAAGGTCAAATGGAGCAGATGAAAGTCGCTCTTTATACTATTGTACTGAGTTGCATAACCATTAAAGATAGTTGTTGTATGTTTGTTATAATTACATTTTTGGCTGCTTTAACACAGGCATGTCCAAGCTTCGGAATACATAAAGTTTATATTATCTTAAGGTAGACAGGGCCATTGTGAGTTTGGCATTCTGGTCATTGCTAAAGAAATCAAGAAATCATATTTTTATCATATTTAATTTTAGGCTGATATCTGCAACTATTGTTGAACTGACTTTTCTGTAGGCAGTGAAAATTCACGCTCCAACTCCAACAATGACTGAACAGC